>NC_142523.1:12060423-12187923 GCF_964205215.1 Stylophora pistillata
TGTTCCAGTTGGAAATCAAATATTGCTTGTTAAGAAGACAGTTACCTAGCTTTCACGCGTGCGAGCATAATATTAACGGAAAATGGCAACAAGTGAACCTCTAAGCGTCCACCTTCAGCCTTGTTACACCAAATTCAAAATATTTGTGTTAAAAAGTTAACGAGAATTTTCTCTTGCTAAATTCCTGGAGCGTTGAATGAATAATAATATGAAAACGGAAAAAATTCAGAGTTCATTCTTCTCCTTCGACGCCTTGCCTAAACTTACTTTGGAGGTTGTCCTAATTCACCTCCTGAAGGGCAAGGGTGGAGGATTTTGGGGAAGATCACAAGGGGAGTGTACAAGGTGGAGGGATATAGAAAATTAACTGCCAGTCATCTGCCCAAGAGGGGATCACAAGAATAATACATATACATAGCCTTAAAGGGGAATCGGGTAAACAACTAAAATCCTCCGACCCCTCTTAGGCGTTTAATGATGACCATCCATACGTATATCTTTTGGAACACAACTTCCCTTGAAAGGAGGTTTTTCCGCTACTCCGAGTTTTGCTCTACTTAAAATACTCAATTGACGAGAATAGACTCAATTCACATCAACGCACTGATTTACTTGAGATATCCCTTTCCGTTTGCTTCAGAAAGCTTCTTATTTCATCTTGAAAAACGAGAAGTCAAAAGTGGCATAGAAGGGTGATGATTTCCATCTCAAAAAATTTATGCAGGTCTGGTAACTGCGCAATATATGAAGAGATGAAGAGTGTAATACACGATTAGGAATTTTTTTGTGTGCCTAATCCTGTACAGAAAAAAAGGCGCACAGGTCCCTGCGATCTGCGGGCGCGCGCACGCGTGCGAAACGTCTCAACTAACAACAACAATAAAAAATGTAAGAGTCAAACTCTTTGATAATTGTTAGCATTATTTCCAAAACATTAAAAATCTCCTTCAAAATTTAAGCTAAGAGAACGGATTTTAGTAGTAATTCCTCCCCTACCCCCAACCAATTTTACCGCGCGCCAAAAAATTCTTAGCATATGTTAAGCAAAATATCGGTCCGAATAAAAACAAAGATGAGTGAAAATGCAAGATTAATTTGCTCTTTTCTGGGATTTTAAGATTATCCGAGAATATTTCTTAAAAACCCTCAGACCATGCCTAAATATTTAGGACTGCTTCACTTTTTTCAGACTATAAGTCTAACGACCACAGGGCGCCAACTCGGCCGACAATGCACGCTGGGTGACGAATTGATCTGAGATCTACCTATTTTCTACCTTGAAATCAGATATTCATACCTTCAGTTGCATGCAGAAATGGCACTCTGGCGGCCGAAGAAACGCTAACAAGAAGAACCAAGGCAAAGACGAAGCCGTTCATCTTTTGTATAGAATAACTGTACCACTACAAGATCAAACGCGCAGTATTTTCTTACCAAAGTCGAGGTGAAGACTGAGCAGGCCTTTTTTGTTGGACTTTTAGAAATTTTTTGACAAAACGTTTGCATGAAAAGTAAAGTATTTGATTATGGTCGTGCTTATGTTCTAGTTTTGCAGATAACAACTAATCAACAATCATTTATTCTGTGCACAGCCAGCCATTTTTATTGATAAGTGCGTTTACTATCGATTTATAGTTGTGTTAGCAGTGTAAGAACAATACGCATCTTTAAAGGTATAGAAGTTGAATCAATTGGGCTTTTGTTCTGGTTTAGTAGACTGTAACCAATCCACTATTTTCTGTTATTTGTACAGTTCAGCGTGCAAAGTCCGCTATTTTTATTATCGATCAATTTGTCCAACCAGTTTTGTTGCTCATGTGTTCTTCTGCGTCTGTTTAATCCAGCTTTATAAGCCTTTTTGAAGATATGATACATTTTATTCACCTAGCTTTAGGTAAACTTAGCCCATTTAGAAAAAGGAAAAATTCTTCTGTAATTTTGATTCACCCAGATATTTCGCGCGCTACAACATGCTTAAGTGATCATTTACAAAGCCTTTGTAATGTAAAGGACATCTTAAATAGGCAAGAAAGTTAATTGAAATTATTGGACAGGTGCTTTTGTTCTGGTTTAGCAGACTACAACTAATACACAACTACAGGAGCCACCACCCTGGCTCGATTTTTTAACATTATTAGATCTGTCTTTGTCTTGCTCCAGCAGTGTCCATATATTATTTAGATCCTACCGTGTGACTGCAACTGCTCAGCCATGAAAGGTCTGTTACGAGCATTAAGATAGTATCGTTCCCAACACCTTTCATGTTACAGTTACAAGGAAGGACCTGGGTACAAGATCAACACTACCCAAACATACTCACGTACGATACCTGCAGAACTGAAATGTCCTACCACTAAATCCCACTTGGTGGACCGAGTCCCCACTTTGGGATTTGAACTCTTTCTGATATAAATTTCTCTTCTGTTCCAATAATTTGGAATAGTTGGCAATCACGTGAGTGAAAGCGATCTATTATCTGATAATTGCTTAATGTTTTAAAAATAGAGGCATTGTAATGGACATCACGAGATGAACACGCCTCACTGATTTGGATAACGTTAGGTTAATCTTCGCGTTTCTGCCGAAGATTGCGGAACTTGGCAACTTTTCTTCTGTTTACTGAGAATTTGGAAGCTCGATTCGTCAGGGTCCTAAACTTCTAAAGCGGTAAGTTCCATTAATTTTTATAAGGTCTCAAAAAAAAAACCAAAGAACGCTAGGACGATTTTGGAAAAATACTTTCCATTGTTTAAAAGTGGTCCTTCATGTTTGTCTGTTCAAACTTCGAATATTAAAACTGACAAATTAATCCTTTCAAAAAATCCTATATCTCGTTCTTTGTCAATTTAAAGGGCAAAAGCTGATTTTTTCTCAAAAATAGACTGGAGAAAAGTAGAATTCGAGTTGTTTCGCTTTTAATCAAATATGCTAACTGTTCTCTCGTTGCAACTGACTGCGTTGCAAATATATAGAAGATTCCATTTTTCGATTCAGTCGAAAAACTATGTATTGCTTCCTCAACACGGTAGAACCCCACTATTGTTAACTCGAACAGGATGCGACTTCCCTTGGATTTGAAGTCAGTTAACGCAACAAATTTTACTTTTCCTTGGCTCAAATTTACCCTGATAACGTCGTTCGATAAACGTCAAAGTGTCAGATCATAGCTGATTGACACGTCCCATCCTGTAATCGCGATTTTTATGAAAGTGGTAACGTGTATGTGAACGGGACACACCTTGATGAACTATCTAGTTTGAACGTTCCTATTCAACAAACTTAATGTACGAAAATTGAGCACGATCGAATCGTATGTTCGAATTCATGATTCTTCATAAATTATCAAAAGGATGATTGAAATTTCAACACGAGTAAACATAACTCGGACCTCCTCTAGCTTGAACCGTTTTATCGTTTCTTTTGGGAGCTCGAATTACCACAGCTCTACTGCAGATTGGTAACTGGAACAGTAGGTAGACATATGTGTATGAAATCACGCGGTGATTTAATTGATCCATCATTACTGATGTAAGTTACATGCTATGCTGATTCGAGCAAAGAAATTGTAAACAAGATCTCACCAGTGCAAATTTATAAAAAGAAATATTAAATTACCGCCTGATACATAATTATCAAATATGATAAATCGGATTCAAAAATGATTCATGTAGTTTGAGGCCGACTATTATATCTGTTGGTTCTCAAAACATTCTTCACAGATTATCCATCGCTGATTATGGCCTTGATTAGGGTCAGTGATGCAGAAATCGAAGGAAGGAACATTGAACCACTGTGTTATATGTGACGAGTTAAATTGCTCTTACAAACTTTTCTTCTCTTTAAGCGTTTTTAGAAATTTGAATTGTCATCTTAGTAAATTACTCTATAACTTGATAATTTACAACATATGCTTTCTGATTTATATTTGCCTTTTTCAATTGTGGGTCTCACAGAGATTATAAGCTTAAAGTTGACCAAAGTTTTTTATCCAATATTGAAATACCAGGATATTCATTTTGCTTTCAGTTACCCAGTCTTTCAAATGCTGGAGGAGTTGGCTTATTTTAAGAAGGATCAATTATTCACAGCCAGACCTGATCTTACATTTTCAACTAATGATTTTGAGACACTTTGGGTAGAAATGCAAATTGGATCTCTATGTAGCATGCTAATGTGGTGTGATTTACCGGCATCCACATGGTAACATGCAAAACTTTATGGATTTTCTTAACTCTACCATTGAAAAGATTGATAGGGAAAATAAATTCAGCATCATCTTAGGAGACTTTAATCTTGACCTGCTTAAACTAGATTCTCCCCCCCCAATACAGATAATTTCTTAAATACTTTGGCGTCCTTCAAATATCAATCACATATTTCACAACCTACTCGAATCATTGACCACTCCAAACTTTAATTGACAACATTTTCTTTAATTCTTGGAAACACCTAGCCTTAAGTGGGAATATTATTTATGATCTTACTGATCATTTACCTAGTTTCCTTATTATCAAAAAACTAACCTCTTTGCCCAACAAGGTTAAGACCTACAAAAGAGATTATTCTAATTTTGATAAATCTGCTATAATTCAAGACATCCATTCAGTTGATTGAGAAGGTGTGCTGCATGCCAGTGCTAATCACGATCCTAATAATATATTTAATTCTTTCTACACCAGCATCTCTGATATAGTTGATGTTTATATCCATCTTATACAACTCTCTAAACGTGAATTGAGAATGAAATCTAAGCCATGGATAACCCCTGCTTTAGACGCTTTTAAAGGGTCTCAATCAATATAAAAAACAAACTTTTTAAAAAATACATTTCAACTATTTATAAGTCTGCTTATTATCACACTAAATTCAAACTCTATACTGAGAAATAAAATTAATCACCTATGAAAAGTATCTAAAAATGTGATAATAATTACTATTTCTATACTAATATGACTGATTCCAAGAAAGTCTGGAAGGGGATAAGACAACTTATTAATCTTAAATCCAGATTTGGCTCTACTCCCACTAAATTACCTTTTGAAGATATTGAAATTAATGCTTCAAAGTCTAATTGACAGACGCTTTTAACAGTTTTTTTTTCTAATATTGGAGGTAATCTGACAAAGAAGATTTCTACTGTAAACAAATCGCCTCTTCAGTATCTTGCAGTTCCACCCAGTGACAGTTTCTTTCTGTTTCCCACACCAACAGTTAAAATGGAAAATGAAATTACTAGGCTAAATGTCAATAAGTTTACAGGACCTTACAGCATACCAGTTGCCATTTTAAAAATTACCAAACAAGTTATATCTACACCTCTAGAAATTATATTTAATGTCTCATAGTCCACTGGAATTGTCCCAGATCTATTTAAAATAGCTAAAGTTACCCCTGTTTTCAGAAACGGTGACCAAGCAAGTTTAAATACTTATCATCCCATTTCTACTCTCTCAATTATACACTTAATGAATGGTCCCGAGGAAAACAGTTAATTTTGTTTCCCCAAGAGTCCTGATTTTTTCCTCGACCTCTTTTCGGGAAACATCAGGACTCGAGGGAAAACAAAGCTAACTGGTAGAGAGGCATGGTACGTTATTGATCATGAACAAGTCTATGAAATCAAGTTCATAGAGAAAGATGCTTTAATTCAGGTTATTTCATGACTTTATAGCGTGTCCAGGTTACTGTGCAGCTTAAACATCTTGCGGGAATTATCTTGTGGATTGGCCTTTTTGCTTTTCGATTTGTTCTTTAAGTTTTGTTTGCTGGTTTTTATACCCGTGATTTTTTCGTTTGTTTCTTTCCTATTTACTTTAAATGACCGTTATTACCAAAGGGAATAAATTAATTTATGCATCCTGCGCCGCGACTTATCATTATCCCGGATGGGTTACATCCGGAAGTTATAATAGGAGATACTTAAACATCTGAATATTTGATCTCGGGCCTCTTTTAGTTAAGCTTCGGTGCAGGGCAAACATTGCCCACCCTATTAACCCGCCCATTGTTTTCGAGCATTCTCAGAAGTGCGTTGAGTCCTCTTTCGATGGGTGTTTGCCCTCACTTTTGTTGGGATTAGGTTTTTATTTCCGGCTTCACTGTAATTCGATTTGGTATTAAAAATAAACGGCCACTCAACTGAGTGGCTAAATTACGGCAAATAAAGGTTGTCCGTTTAATTCTCCCAGCAAACCGTGCTCATCTCTAGCAATGCACAGTGTACAACACTTGGTTATTGGCAAGCGAGCAAAAGGCATAACTGAGTTTTACATGAGTTTTTCTTGATTATGCTCATCGTGGTACAGAGATTACTATTATTAAAGGAACAAAACCTTGTAGCAATGATAAAACTGCAGCTATGATTTTAATAAAAGAACCTTTGAAAAGATGTAATAATTTTATATCCTTAGTCCGCAATGGGAAAGTTGTTTCAGGGACATATGGTTCTGATTGAAGATTAACGCTAAATATATCGTAGAATGCAAAAAAAATCGATATTTCATAAAAAAATTGTATGTTAGGATAAATTAGGCAGAGACTTTCACTTTTACTAAAGAGCCCTTCACCAGCATATCACACAATATCTCTTAATTGTTCCCTCTTCTCACTCGGAAGAGATATTATAAACTCGGATCCGCCAGCGGACAAGAAGTGTTCTGTATATTCCATAGGTAATGAATACCTATTTCAAAGCGAAGACAATTTTAAAACACATTTTCAGAACATCAAATGCAGAGAACACTAGCGCATAGAATAAGCTCGCAGAAAAGCTACTTCAACTTTCGACTAAATATTAACATTCAAGTTCTCAATACAATGTACATCAAAGGTTGGTATAAGTAGTTGATTAATCTACTTGCAGTTCTGACATTGTCGTAGTAACTTTGTTTCATATGTACACAAGGATATAAAACACTCTCTTCTCACAGAGCATATGTCAATTGCAAGTGAGTTCAATTGCAAATGAGTTTGATATAACTGTGTTGGTTTAATCCAATTTTATGAGCCTTTTTGAAGATCTGATATATTTTATTCACCTAGCATGAGGTAAACTCAGCCCATTTACAAAAATGAAAAATTTGTCTGATTTTGATTCACAAAGATATTTCGCGCGCAAAAACATGTTTATCCTACTGAGTGGTCGTTTACTATGCCTTCGTAATGTAAAGGACGTCTTGAATAGGTAAGAAAAATAACGAAAATCATTGGTGCTTTTGTTCAGGTTTTAGCAGACTACGACAAATCGACACATTTTAATTACTAACACACTAACAGAGGGCCTGGTTACATAAGCCGAGCTGGCTCGATTTTACCGAGATCTTGGCGCGTTTGTAATCGAATTTTTGATTCCAAGTCAAACGAGCCAGCCTGGTTAGCCGTAATCCTGGTTTTGAGATATAAAGGATTTAGAGGATGGGAGGGAGGTTCAGAAAATCAGAAAATTTGAACCATAAAAATATCATAGAACCCTAGCAAGGCCTTAGGTAAGTTTTACTGTGATACAAACAACATCCTTCAACCCCCCTCTGCCCCCCCCCCCATTCTTGTAGGCGACAAATAATGGACCATTCCTTAAATGGATATCACTCAGTAGGATAAACATCCATTCACCCCCCTCTTCAAAAAAGAAAACAAAAAAGGAGGCAAAAATATTTCTCTTCGGACAATAATGTTACCATACTGTGTCGTTTATCGATTCGGGGATTTATTTCCAAGAGTTTTATTTTCTTTTCTTTTTTTTTTTTTATATTCTTTAAGATATTTCGATGCAAAATTTGCCACAGTGGTGGAACAAAAGGGTGCGAGGGCAAAAATTAGCATAATTCTCCCGCGTGTGAGTGTTTGCTGGGCGTTCTCATCATAAAATAATTTCAGTGGTTTATAATCTCTTGGACATAACAAACTCCTCTTCTGAGTTTTCGCGAAGAATAGCATTAAACAAATGTAACTTTATAAAATTCATTTCATTAAACGAGTAGATTTCTAAAATGTCCTGATTACGCAATAAGTCACTTTCATGAAGAAGTAAACTGTCTGTTGAATTATTGGGCAGTTTCAGATCTGTCTTTGTTTTGCTGCAGCGGTGGCCACATGTTATCCCTATCTTAATCAGGTACCCAGATCCCACTGTGTGACTGTAACCTCTTGGCCGTGAATGGTCTGGGTACGAGGATTGAGATACTATATCGTACACAGACCTTTTACATTAAATTTACACCATAGCATCTGGGTACAAGATTAACCCACTCTCACATAGATACCCGTAGAACTGAGCGGGCAGAGGAAATGTCCAACCCCTAACTCCCACTTAGTGAACCAGGACGGCGTTCTGAGATTTGAACTCTTTTCTGATATAAATTTCTCTTGTGTTCCGATAAATTTGTATGGCTCTTATCGCGTGAGTGAAAGCAATCTATTGTATTAACCATCTCCTGATAATTACTTAAAGTTTTAATAATAGAGGCATTGTAATGAACATCACGAGATGAACACGCCTCGCTGATTTTGAAATATTTGGTTTACCTTCGCGATTCTACCGAAGATTGCGGAATTCAACTACTTTTCTTCTCTTAATTGAGATTTTGGGAGTTCAACTCGTCAGTTCCCAAAACCTGTGATCCGGTAAGTTTCGTCGATTCTTATTTTTTCTCAAGGATTTGAATGGAACGCTCGGACAATTTTGGCATACTTTGTATCATTAAATTCAATAGTCGATTTGAACTCGGTTGACTCAAACTGATGATACTTTCCCTTGGCTCAAATTTACCCTAATAACTCTAACTTTAGGTAATAAAATAATTTGGATATATCAACAAAGTTGACATGGTGAATTGGCCACCGTAACAATTACTAAAGCTGACGTTTCGAGCGTTAGCCCTTCGTCGGAGCGAATAGAGGAATTGTGAGTTGTGTGTTGTGTGCTTTTAAAGGCAGAAAATGGAGCAACGTGAACTTTAGGTAGGTGTCTGAACAGAGCTGATTGACACGCCCCAACCTTTACTCGTGATTGATAAGAACGTGGTAACATTTATGAAAACGTGACACATTTAGCTAAACCCTCCGAAGTAAACGTTCTTATACGGAACAAACTAAATGTGCGAAACGACTCTCGATCGTGCAAGAAGTGTATTCATGATTCCTTATTAATTATGATAGAACAATTGCAATTAAACTCTAGTCCAGATACCTCGAACCTTCGCTGACCCGAATCCTTTTACGTCTCCCCGAATTACGAGGATTCTACTGTAGATTGGTAACTGGAATAGTGGTTAGATGTATATGTACATACAGTTACTTTATTCATTATTACGGATGCAAGTTACATGCTCTGCTGGGTCAAGTAAACAAATTACAAACAACATCTCACAACGGCTACTTTATAGAAGAAATTTCAAATTAGTACTCGATAGTTACTGGATATGATAAATAAAATTCAGAAACGATTTCTGCAGACTAGTGCCGGCTGTTATTTGTTGTTTTTCACGACAATTTTGCAGATAAGATATTGATGATAACGGCCTCGGTGTGATCACTGATGCGCGGAAAGGAAGAAAAGATCGATGAACCACAGTGTTATATGTGACGACTTAAATTGCTCTTAAAAGCTTTTTCTTACCTTAAAATATTTTAAAAGTTTTGTTCGGAATTTTTTTTTTAATTTGAATTTGAACATTCTAGGAAATGTAAATCGTATTCAACTGACGTCATTTGAAGAATGTCGATTCCATTAAATTAATTAATGGTAATGCTTTGCCAGTAATTACTCGACTTGGCTAATACTGCGTCCAAATGAATGCTGGGATCGGCCGAGCCAGTACCAGGTCGTTCAAGCGGCATGTTGTCTCGCGCGGCCTCGATCTTTGTTTTATAAAATGCAGAGCCAGAAAAGCTTCCTTAATTTTCCTAAAGTTGTGTGTTTTCAAACCTTTCTTCTTTCCGCGATGGGCCGAGGAAATCGTTGATCTGTGTGGGAATGTGAAAATAACCGTATTGTATCACATTACAATTTATCTTATCCCCCCATAAAGCTTTACAATATTCTTATGATCCCCACTCCCCTCATCAGCGAGTAACTGGAAGTCAATTTTATATAGCTCTCCCTTTATACTCTGTCGGACACCCCTCAAAAACTAAATTTTGTGACTATAAATTCACAATTAGGTGTTTCTTAAAGTAAAAGTATGTGACCGATAGTTTCAAATTTGGTCTAATTCATCTGTAAAGGCCCGTTAAATGCATGGTTTCAAAATATGCTTCGACATGCACTTAACATCTTGTTGAACCAAATGTTCGGTGCGTTTGAACAGGTCGTCCAACATTGTTGAAAACGTAAAAAGTTTTAAAACATCGTTAAAAGCGTGTTGAATCAAGTTTAAATCAGTTCAAACTTTCATTCAACCTCGACTCAACTTTTCCTTTATAAAACCATTTGAAGAACTTTTAAGGGCCTCTGAAAGACCTCGGCACAAATTTGTTTTTGCGTTCAACATTTGCTCAACATCCGTTCAACATTTGTGGAACGAATGTTAGTGAAATGTTAAAACCGTTTAAACGGGCCTTAAATCTCGCATCTGTTTGGATCAATGTGAGCAACTTCGAGGTTACCCCTCCCCCAATGAACCTTTCAGTCACTCTTACTTGTTACGAGTTGACTGTTGTTGGGAAGGGTGGGTGTACAGTTTCTCTAAGCCTGGCAATGATCCTCAATTTGATTAGCGATGAATTGGAAATAAATTTTCTACAGTTTCCGCTTTATACTCCATCGGAGACGATTGTTCCTCCCTAAAAACCACGCAATCTTCCAAGATTCTCCACCCTCCCCTCCCTTAGACGATGTGTGAGAATGGTCCTCAGGACCACTAAAACACTAAATTTCGTAATTATACATACACAGTTATATGTTTCTCAAAGTCATAGTATGTCGCCGATATCTTCAATTTTGTCTAATTCATCCCTAAATCTCGCGTTGGTTTGGATCAATGTGAGTACCTGAACAACTGCGCACCTACCCCTCCCCTAAGCCAGCATTAACCTTAACTTCTCATCAGTCGACTGTTGTTCGGTTAAAGGAGGGGTAGCTGCGCAGTTGATCAGATACTCTCTTTAAACAAATAGTTTGTGTCCAGGCTCCTCCTCGAGCATAGGCCATTGACAATCTCCCTGCTCCAACTCGTATAATCCTGAGTTAGCCTACAAGGGTGGTCCATGCCACCAGATGTGGTTCCAGTGTTTCCTCTCAGCCAGAACACCTTGCTGTGAGGCGTTTTTTGGGCGTTTTCTTGTCTTTTTTCCCTTAAGGATTCCATTTCAAGACCTGCCCTTTTAAAGAGCGTGAAAAAACGTCATGAAACTGAACCCATCAATAAAGTATATATTTACGTATGATGCACGATCCTCGCAGTAGATAGCGCTATTTATGCAATAGCGAAAATCAGACCTGAAAAAAATATCAGGCCTTTACGGGATTCGAACCACTGACCTCTGCGATACTAGTGGAGCGCTCTACCAATTGAGCTAACAAGCCAACTGGGAGCAGGCCGTTAAGTTGATTCGTAATAAACCCGTGAAAGTGGTAAATCAGATACAATGAATATATGAACTTCATATATTCATTTTATCTAAAGTATATATTTCTTACTCCTTTTTTCCTAATTCCATTGTCAACACAAACTTATCAGTTAACAAATACATACTACAATTTTCAGTTGAGTGAGAAGCGATAAAAGTTTGGTGACAAACTTTTGAGGTTAAAATCATGTTGTTTTCATGGAAAAACAGCTCCATTTCCAGAGACGAGGTGTCGCTTGATTTCTTTCTTTGGCAGCCTTCTAAGTTTTTCCGTTAGCGACGCTCGACTCTTGACTAGTTATCAAACGAATAAAATTCTGACATGGCAACTTTACGGTCAAACCCACGTCCCCAAACCTTTCCCGCATCTAACTCAGCTATTAATCGTAGTAAATGTTAGACAAAGTTGAAAATTTCTAAGTACTCAATTGCAAAGAAGATTAATTAAGTTTTACAACTGAATGACTTGACTAATGGAGACACTGCCTTTGTATAAGGTCTGATTGAATATGGCCGCTCCAATGGAATATACTGAGGAGCAGCTCAATTACTACAGGATCTGTTACATTGTCACCGATGTACTAACTGAAGGCCTTCGAACAATCTTCAAACGAGAATGGGACAATCGCTACAAGGGAACCCTGGGAGAATGGAAAGATGAACCGAAAAATGGAATGGACTTTTGGAACGGTGAGTCCCCACGAAACAGAAGTAGAAACGCCCGTCTCTTGACAACTATGACCAATGGTGACAGAGCGGAATGGGATTGTACCATGCTGTTTTATGCCATTCTTCATTCCGATTGCATCCGCGGTCTCTGTCCAACTGTAAAATCAAATGTGGATGACCTCAGGATATTTCGCAATGAAGAATTTGCGCACTTGCCACAAGGCCAACTCTCCAACACAGATTTTCAAAAGGCGATTTCAAAGGTCAATACTGCATTTGACGCACTCGGGCTTGCGATTTTAAAAATCCATGAAATCCAAACTCAGACAAGCTTCCCAACGGAAGAGTTGAGAAATGTTCTGAAGAAAGTTGAAAAACTTCAACAAGATGTCATAGAGAAGGAAACAAAACTTCAAGAAAAATATGAAGAACTTGTTGAAAAAGAAACACAACTCGAAGAAAAAGAGAATCAACGACAGACACTTGAAGAACAGTTGCAAACCGAAGTCTTCCCATTTTGTATTCTCCCTCCTGAACCCACACATGATGTCTTCCCTCGCAGATCGGAGGTTGATAAAATCCCACAAGACCTAAAAGCACTCAAAGATGACAACAATGACAGCTTAAGCACCTTGTACTTATCCGGGAACCCCGGAAGTGGAAAATCTCAGCTGGCCCGACTAGTAGCCAAGCGATTTTTCGAAGAAGGCAAAAAAACTCTCTCTGCGATTTCATTTGTCATGACACTTAATGCCGAAAGTTCAGAAACACTTTTGGAATCGTATGTCTCCTTCGCTCGACAGTGTAAATGTCCAGATTACTCTGTGACAGACACTCGTAATTCCAAATATCTGAACGCAGACGAGAAAATTGCAATTCTCAATACCCTAGTAAGCGCGAAAATCGGGCTTTTTACGTCGTGGTTGTTGGTTGTTGATAATGTCACTAGTTTGTCTCATGTACACACTTATTTGCCAGGTCCAGGAAACCAACAATGGGCGAGGGGCCACTTGCTAATAACAACACAAGACACCAACTCTATTCCCTTAGAAAGCTCTTTCATTCAGCACATCTCTGTAAGCAAAGGATTGCTACCTGATGATGCCAGTTCCTTGTTAAGGCTCCTTTCTGGTGTCACTGATAACGAGGTAGAAAAAGAAATTGCACGAACTTTGGACTACCAGCCACTGGCTTTAGCCAGCGCCGCCATCTATGTAAGACATGTTCGGGATAATAAAATAGCTTCAAAATTCGGCTGGACTGACTTTCTAAAGAAACTTGAAAAAGGGCACCGAAGTACAACTGAGAACATTCTTGCCGAGACAAACCCAAGTTACTCAAAAACAATGACCACAGCGACAACACTCGCCTTGGAAAAGATAATGAGATCCGACACAGTTGTAGATCACTTGTTTACTTTTCTCTCTCTTTGTGCACCACAACCAATACTAAAAGATATTGTCTCCAACTACATTAGGGAAATGGAAAAGGAATTGGAAGATAAAGATGCGATTGGGGTAAAGATAAGTCGATGCCCATTGTTGTTGTTTGACGAAGAGGAGAGCGGTGTTTAAATTCGAGTGCATGGAGTCGTCCATTACGTTGTTAATTTAGTAACAAAGAAATCTGCGAAGGATAAGCATATAAAATCCATACTAAGGGCTCTTTCATCCTTCTCTAAATTCGAGGATCAAGATTCTCTAGTTATTGGAACAAAAATTGTTCCTCACCTGGCAAAAGTGATTACAAAAGCCGAAAATTTGTTTTCTGAAGAAGGAATATCTCAAGTTTCTCAAATTGATACATTAACTCTGGAGGACTATTCTAACGTCTTTACAATCCTCGGAAATATGTGCCACGAGCACTCTCAATATCCAGCGGCGAGAAGTTACTTTACAGCACTCTTAGCAATTGTCAAGTTGAGAGACCCAAGTAATGAATTACGAATTATACATATTTATAGTCGCCTGGGTATTGTCCACAGACACATGAGTGCCCTAAAGCAGGCAAAAGATTGTCACGAGCAAGCGCTGGATGTTCGGCTGAAAAAGCTCGGACCTGAGCATGTTGATGTCGCAACCTCTTATAATAACCTGGGCCTTGTCCACGAGCAGCTGGGTGACCTAAAGCAGGCAAAAGACTGTCACGAGCGAGCCCTGGATGTTCGGCTGAAAAAGCTTGGACCTGAGCATGTTCATGTCGCAACGTCTTATAATAACCTGGGCATTGTCCACGAGCAGCTGGGTGACCTAAAGCAGGCAAAAGACTGTCACGAGCGAGCCCTGGATGTTTGGCTGAAAAAGCTCGGACCTAAGCATGTTCATGTCGCAAAGTCTTATAATAAGCTGGGCCTTGTCCACGAGCAGCTGGGTGACCTAAAGGAGGCAAAAGACTGTCACGACCGAGCCCTGGATGTTCGGCCGAAAAAGCTCGGACCTGAGCATGTTCATGTCGCAACGTCTTACGATAACCTGGGCATTGTCCACAGGAAGCTGGGTGACCTAAAGCAGGCAAAAGACTGTCACGACCGAGCTCTGGATGTTCGGCTAAAAAAGCTCGGACCTGACCATGTTCATGTCGCAATGTCTTTTAATAACCTGGGAATTGTCCACGAGCAGCTGGGTGACCTAAAGCAGGCAAAAGACTTTCACGAGCGAGCCCTGGATGTTCGACTGAAAAAGCTCGGACCTGAGCATGTTGATGTCGCAACCTCTTATAATAACCTGGGCCTTGTCCACGAGCAGCTGGGTGACCTAAGGCAGGCAAAAGACTGTCACGAGCGAGCCCTGGATGTTTGGCTGAAAAAGCTCGGACCTGAGCATGTTCATGTCGCAACGTCTTACAATAACCTGGGCCTTGTCCACGAGCAGCTGGGTGACCTAAAGGAGGCAAAAGACTGTCACGAGCGAGCCCTGGATGTTCGGCTCAAAAAGCTTGGACCTGAGCATGTTCATGTCGCAACGTCTTATAATAACCTGGGCATTGTCCACGAGCAGCTGGGTGACCTAAAGCAGGCAAAAGACTGTCACGAGCGAGCCCTGGATGTTCGGCTGAAAAAGCTCGGACCTGAGCATGTTCATGTCGCAACGTCTTAGAATAACCTGGGCCTTGTCCACGAGCAGCTGGGTGACCTGAAGCATGCAAAAGACTTTCACGAGCGAGCCGTGGATGCTCGGCTGAAAAAGCTCGGACCTGAGCATGTTCATGTCGCAACGTCTTAGAATAACCTGGGCCTTGTCCACGAGCAGCTGGGTGACCTAAAGCAGGCAAAAGACTTTCACGAGCGAGCCTTGGATGTTCGGTTGAAAAAGCTCGGACCTGAGCATGCTGATGTCGCAACGTCATATAATATGGCTGAAAAAGCTCGGACCTGAGCATGTTCATGTTGCATCGTCTTACAATAACCTGGGCATTGTCCGCGAGCGGTTGGGTAACCTAAAGCAGGCAAAAGATTTTCACGAGCGAGCGCTGGATGTTCGGCTGAAAAAGCTTGGACCTGAGCATGTTCATGTCGCAACGTCTTCTAATAACCTGGGCCTTGTCCACGAGCAGCTGGGTGACCTAAAGCAGGCAAAAGACTGTCTCGAGCGAGCGCTGGATGTTTGGGTGAAAAAGCTCGGACCTGAGCATGTTCATGTCGTAAAGTCTTACAATAACCTGGGCACTGTCCACAGGCAGCTGGGTGACCTAAAGCAGGCCAAAGACTGTCACTAGCGAGAGCTGGATATTCGCCTTAAGATATTCGGTCCGGAACACGTCAAGGTAGCAAATACTTACATAAACCTGGGCGATGTGCACAATTATCTCGGTCTCAGCCAAGAAGCAAAAGGGTGTTATGATCTTGCGTCGGCGATTTATGTCAAGAACTTTGGCCCTGAAGATGAGAAAGTGAGATTTGTTCGGAATGCACTTGCTCAGCTACGTACAGCAGAACTGAATATTGGTAACACATAAAGTTCAATAATGATAAATTCGTAATTCTTTAAAGCATTAGGCTCGTTACTCGTAGATCAGCGAAGATCAAATCGGAATTGAGAGTTCAAACAAAGATATCAAGACTTCAGTTTACAGCATACTTATACAGATTAAGTCAAGCAACACCTAATTGTGGTGCATTGTAATGTAGAAAATTTAAGAAACAACAGACAATTTCCCTGTAAGCCAGATTTCTAGCGATCAACATTACAAGTTAAAGAGCCAGTCAGAGTGCAGTCAGTTGCGTTTGACACGTGCCGCAACCGATCTGTAAAAGGCAGAGCCAAAAACCCCATTCAAATCTCAAGAACTTTTGCAGGCTCACTCTTGAAACCATAGCAACGTTAGACTAAAAATGGCAGAATATTAAAAAAATTGAAGCGCCCTGTAGTTTTTCCCCTTAGATCACGACACTAGTAGAGAAATTACGCTTCAAACTTTCACCTCAGATGTCTCTCAAAACGGGCACAAAACATCTTTTGCACAACATAGTTTCATCCTTGTTGATATTAACCGGTCTATCATCGTTGATCTCGACACGTCAGCTGGACGGTCCTCAGCGATAGTTTTATCATATTTTGCTTTAAAAAAAGTGGTTTTGAAGTATCAAGGATAAATCCTTTCAATTGTTTTAAAAATTGCGCCATATCAATTATTATTAAAAACTGGATCGTTGGATAATGCAATTTAAGACTTTATGGGCTTAGCCATTATGATATAGGAGCCAATATACCATAATCTACAAATATGATAAGTGTACGCGTTGGCTTAAAAATAAAAGGGAGCTAAAAAGAAGAGAAGAGGAGATCTGTCTAATATCGTGGGGGTGTTTTTAATAAAACAATCATTCCACTCGCGCTTGTTGGATATGAGATGATTATGGCTAACTCGGCGCTACGCGCCTCGTTGGCTATCTATCATCTCATATCCAACAAGCGCGAGTGGAATAATTGTTAAATACATACGGTTGCTATGGATTTATAGGCGTCTATGTGACATGCGCAGATGTTATTCCCCTTTGTCTATGTAATATAGAATTAGACCCTGTCACTGGCTGTCAGGATTTTAAAATATCGTCTGTGACTTTATTGCAATGAACGTTGGACTTTTCTCGGAGTATGGTTCCTCTAGAACCTATTAAGTTTAATTTCTAGTTTTGACATCGAAGTAATCCTTTAAAATTTGAAAATTGTTTATAGTTTAAATCATCACAACCATAGTAACTTTTGGCGTGCTGTACGTATTGTAATCTTTAACTAAGTAGGCTAATTATTAAAGGAGTTAAGTAATGGCACTTCTGCAATCGATGGTGTTGCGTTTTGGTGGTTGAAAAGATTGGTTGTTAGAAAAATAGATAAAACCTATAATTCCGTTTGGCAAAAACCGCGCGAATGCACAGAATCCGCATGGCTCTAATCATACTCTATTTTTCAGTCATTTTCGCGGTGTGAACACGAGCTTGTTGATACACAAAATAAAGCAGGAGTGTAGGCCAGTTTACGTAAGGAGCACAGAATTCGAATGTGTGAAATCCTAGCAACGCCACTACTTGCCAACCTAAAAAGCCCTTGTTTCCATAAGCATAAAAAAGGCTCTTTATTATATTCGATGCCCAATCAACCGAGATAATGGTTTGAGAATTTGTGTAATGCTCTACAAAGCAAATCTGCTTTTGTTTGAGGGGAACAGAGCCTGGCACTATGGGAGGTCGGTTAGAGCTCGAAAAACGATTGTCGCGTGTGGTTCGCAGCATCCTCCTGCGCGCATGTCTCGTGTTTGCCTCCGCTGGCCTGAAAATGCCACGTCTCCTTCGCAGCCGTTCTTTAGCTAATAGCTCCGTAACGAACAGTATTCGTTTCCCTTTGTTTGAGGGTATAGACCCTTACAGATTGCGCTAGTACAAGTGGCACATTATTGTTATTTCCTTGGTTCGTCTTTGTCTTTAACGTTGGTTAGTAACTGACGTAGTGTGGTGATGGGTTTGTGGGCGACGCGAATATTGAAGGGTAGTAAGATGCGTGAGATGTTTTCAGACATGCCTTTTATTTATGGTATGGCTGCTGTAGTCGTAGGGGTTGCGGTGTCGTTTGTTTCGGTAGTAGTAGTGGGTCGGTGAGTGTTTCGTCGGATGAATTCGTTGTTGTAGTTGTTCTTCGTAAAAATACGGTGAAGGTATTTGTTTTCGTCGGATAAGCTGTCTGTCGAGTAGCATACTAGTTGTGCGCGTCGTGTTAGAGTTCTGATAGTTGTGGCTTTGTGTGATGTAGGGTTGTAGGATGACTCGTCTAGTAATCTGTCGGTGTGTGTCGGTTTCCTGTAAACTTTCGTCCGTAATGAGTTGTCGTTGTGGCTTACCAGGCAGTCTAGAAAAGGAAGTTTGCCATTTTCTTCGACTTCTCTGGTAAACTCTATGTCAGTGTTTTGTTCGTTAAGGTGGTGGTGGAATGCGTCAATTTCGTTGTGTTGAACGGCGGTGAATGTGTCGTCAACGTATCGTAACCAGATCCTCGCAGTAGATAGCGCTATTTAAGCAATAGCGATCGTGCATCATACGTATCTAATACCGCTGTTCAAAATATATGAACTTCATAAATTTCATTGTATCTTATTTATCACTTTCACGGGTTTATTACGAATCAACTTAACGGCCTGCTCTCGGTTGGCTTGTTAGCTCAATTGGTAGAGCGCTGCACTAGTAACGCAGAGGTCAGTGGTTCGAATCCCGTACAGGCCTGATGTTTTTCAGGTCTGATTTTCGCTATTGCTAAAATTCAGTCTCTCCATCTCTGAGTTGTTGTTCTTCTTCCTTCTATCTTCTTCTTTCGTTGATGTTATTAGAAAGAGGTATGAATAAATTTTGTTTTCTATGTGGTATCATCCCGTGGCCAATCGTAGAGAAGAAGAAATGCATTCTTTAGTGCAAAGGGGACCTTTGGTGCATTATATCAATGCACATATTGTTATGAAAATTTTTTTACTGAAAGGTAAAACAAAAAGCAGCTTTTGGAGAGGAACTCCTAACTGGTTTGCGTAGCATAGTGGTAAGGCTATGGTTTGATAATGGTCTGATAATAACACGTTGTCTGAGGAGCGATGGTTCAAGGCCCAGCAGAACTACCAAGAAGGTAAAAAGGAAAGAAAAGAAAAAAAAACAACCGAGGAGAAGTTAGGAACAAAGGGGAGAAGGGAGAAGAACGTGAGAAAGGAATGGAGACGAAGCCACTTTCAATCAATTTCTCTTCTATTGAAGCAGTAAGTACTTATTAGTAATGTATATATGCTAAGCCCATGGGAATAAGTCATTGTCTTAAAAAACAATGGGGCTCATACATAATTAATGAAATTGAATGCATAATTAATGTCGGGGTTAGATGGTACTCTTTCCGAACCTTTTCATGCATCAGCTTTGTCGGGAGAAATATCGATCTCCAGCACATGAAAACGTTATTGCTCAGCGAATGATATCAGCAAACCTTTAAAACTTCGGTTTCTAAGGGACCACTCATTAGTTATCTAACATTATTTACTCTAATAATCGCGCTTTGCCATCTTCTCGCACTTTGAGCCTAGGTTTAATTTTCTCCTCTTTTCCCTTGTACGGCAGCTGCGCATTGGCAAAGGAACTGCTTTAGCCTTATAATAGAGCATCAAAAACTTCAATATAGAATTAAAAAAAAATACTGGAAATTGACCGCCCATTAGTGGGGGTATCGTTAGAATAAAAAAAGGCCTTAAGGTGGGGAGGAGGGGAGAGAAATTGTTTTAATGTGACACAACCAAAATACTCCGAACCCCCCTCCCTTTTGATAAATAATGACCGATCCCTGAACAAGGATTATGATCTAATTTACTTTAACAATCGCACTTTGCTGTCTTCTCACACTTTGAACCCATGTTCGGAAAGAGTTCCATATAACCCCAGCATTAATTATGCGTTCCATTTCATAAAGACTAAAAATAAAGGTTTCTTTGCAACACTCTATGCATAATTAATGTATGGGGTTCTATGGAACTCTTACCCCCATGTTCAATTTCCTACTATTTTTCCTCGTACGGCGGCCCTGCTTTGGCAAGGGAACTGTTTTAGCTTTTTAACACTTAGTCAGAAACTTTCATTTAGAATTCAAAGGACTGATGAATAAACACGGCTGTCTGCATTTTTCGTATCATTTATGGACCATACCAGTTTTCTTAACTCCTAGCAAGTTGTTAAACCATGCTGTTTTAGATCTCTTATTCAGGAACCAGAGTCATTAGTTATAGACTGAAGGGGGAGGGGGTGGAGGATTATGGGCGATCATTTGGTTTGTAGGGAGAACATAGAGGGAACTAGTCGTCGCCGACTGAGTATAAAGGGGGAGAACTATAGAAAAATGACTGCCAGCCAATTATTTGTCAATGATGAAGGGGTGGGGGGGGGGGGGTCACAAGAATGTTACAGAGCATTACCAGGGATCAGGTAAATGTAATTATGACAGTCAAGCTTCTCTGACCCCCTCCTCCCCCTCAGGCGATAAATAGTGGCCGGTCCCTGATTTCATTCCTCTGAAACCTGCTCTGAGATTTTTTGTGAAACTTTACTTTTTGTTTGTTTATCTTATATGAGCGAAAATTTTAAAGTAAAAAAGGGGAAAGTTTTTGAAATAAAGAAAGGGGTGAAATTTTGAAATAAAAAAGGGAGAGGGGGGTCCCGGGGCTCGTTTAGGAACTGTAGTACTCATATAATTCCTATAATATCATAACAATTAAATTTAGGAGTTCTGGCTAAATTTGCGTTTCCGAAAATTGTTCCTTTTCCTTCGCCGAGAATTTGAGTTTAAATTTATTTCAGGGCAAGAATGACATTGCTCAATTCCGAGAAAGAGAAAAAAGGCAATAGTTTACCGTGCTGAAAAAACCGCAATTGTAGATGTGCGTGTGCTGTTTACGTGTCGAATCAGTTATGCGCTGGAAGGATACTCCATGCAATACTTTGGCATGTCTTTCAAACAGTTTTTCTCGAAGAAAGAAAGACTGCCACAGAGGTACAAGGTAGATGAACGAAAGGAAAAAAACAGTTGATTTTGTACCGTTATCCTCCGTTTTTGACCAAACCCTCACTGTTCTATAGCTATCCTCACTCATCTATAGGAAATTACTACTTCTCGAAGAGGAAATGGATTTGAGTCGTACCCAAAGAACATTGGAATAATTTTCGAAGGTTTTTTAGTCCGAATCGAAGATATGGTGATAGAAACCCGTATATTTCTCCGCTTCCCTCCGATCCCCCATAATCCCCCCATACCCCCTTTCTCCCTTCCCCTCCTGATCCCCCCTCTCCGAACTAATCTGCATCGTTCTTTCTTTCAACGCTACATTTACACTGTTGTAATTTTCTTCATGTGTATCACCCACCAGACGATTAGGAAAGAAGAGAGGCGCGGGAATCTTCTCTATTTATGTGTCTTACAGAGGTGTCCTTCGAGAGAGACTTTTAAGGTAGAGTTGAATTCTACATCAGGCATATAAACTCACAAACAATTTGAAGTTTGTGATCAAAAATATATTTCATTAAATAATATAATTGTCCTTAAGAGTTCCTCTCAACAAAGACCTCTCTGAACGCTAAACAATTACCTTTGTCCATCATATTTACAATTAAGCATACTTCGATACAGAAAAAATAAATTATTCTCTTTTTCAATATGTAAAATTCATCTTTCTCTGAGTCTTTCCGTCACAAGTCTTCTGTCAGCTCTTGAAAGGTCACTGGCGATAGAAAGCTACAGTAGATCAAGAAAGAAAGCTGTTAAAATGATGGCGAAACTGAGGTGTCTGGGCGTAACTCTAGAGTCTTAGTGGCTGATTGCCGGGCGTTACTAGGTATTTGTTCACCATGGTTCCTCATAGAGATCTCGTGATTTGCCTGACATAGCCGTAAGTATAATCTGGTTTCATCACCTGAGTTGATAATGGAAACTGGCCACCATAAAACAGATTTCGAAGCTGACGTTTCGAGCGTGAAAAAAAATCAAAAAATCTATTTAAGCGCGCCGCACGAAACTCTGGGAGTGAGGTGCACGAGAAATGGAATTTCTGACGTTTGAGTGACATGGGAACGAATTAGTCTGAAAATTCTATTCTGACGGCACGTTGAAGAAGTTTGCGTGGCATCGTGAAAGTTTCCGATTATTTAAGCGTTTCACGGGAAAATTAAGTCTATCTCGGTCGGTCAGTCGCATGTTTGACCACTTTATTTCGTTGCGTTTGTTGTAATTTTCGTTTTCGACCTGCCTGTAAAATATCATTACAATCACTGAATTTTTTCTGGTGAAAAGTAGTGTAACGAGGTTAGTTTACCCTGTCCTCGGGGCATTGTGCTGCTGCGTTGGATGAGGAATACGTTTCCACATATTTTTTGGCCACATCTAAAAAGTAGGTTTTTAGTGGTTTTTCGTATCTGGCGTAGCAAAGGTTCTTTTCGTAGAACCCTTAGCTTCACTGAACACAAGTTGAGATTGTGTCAGGATGTGTTTATTGCAAGACTGACTGACTCATTCTAAATAACCTTTTCACATTGAATGTCTCACGTGACTGTTGTAAGAATGAGTTACTTTTCATGCACCTCACCAAAGTTATCAACTTACCCTCTCAAATGTCACATGGTCAGGAGGTAAATAACACTCCACATGGTGGTAATGCTTCTGCCTGTACTGACGATATCCATGATCGGTGAACGAAACAACCCACCTTAGAGTCCCGTGATTAAAACACATAGGGCCAGCTATTTACACAAGATCGAACCCAAACCGCGGTCTTACTCAAGCAGTGGGCCATAAGTATTCTCTGTAAGAGGATGTTTTCATTAAATAAATGTCCTTCCACTGTTAGCTTTCGGCTTTCGGGCGTGAAAGGACCTCAATAGGCTAAACTGATGGCCGTTAAATGGCCTAAAACGTGAGCCGTCTGGCGTACAAATTGATAAGTTTTAATCGTTAGGGGAAAGAAAAGTTAACCGTAAAAACAATTTCTGGTGACAGCCGTAAATTTGCGAAAATTTTAACCATTAGCCATAAAAGCCACCATTGAGACCCTCGTGTAATGGACCAGGCGGGTGGGGGAGGGGAAGGGGGGGCTGGTACATATTCTTAGGAACAACAAATTACCTGTTTGGAATGAGGCTGCCGCAAGTTCTGCATTGTGCTCGACCACTACGCGCATGCTTGACACCATAAGAATAATCAAAGTGGTCAGACTCCTTGAACAAAGAAGTGAAAAACAATTAAATCATCGATATTCTGATTTTCAAAATAAAAATATGAACGTGTAGTCTGATGGTCATGCAAATGACTATTGTTGGTAGCGGAAGTCAACATCAAAGCCATTCAATGCTCACTGCGACTTACGCTCAGATCGTGGAAACGTCAGTCATTACCAACTACAACAGTCTTTATCTGGACTTCTCCCCCCGGGATTATCAGACCACACGATCAAACAATTTCCTGGCAAAATACGCGTAACCAATCATATTTTCACTTCAGAAAACGCACAGTACCCTAAATCAACAACTATGCAGCAAGTTATTTTTTCAGTGTGACAAAAGAAATAACTTAGTGTACAAAAACACTTTCTGTCTCTTCTAAACAGCAAGCAGCCTACGTAACAATTCTAGTAACGTTTAGCTCTAAATACCCTTGCTGAGATATTTCGGCCCTTTCCCCAGATCCAGTCACAGTCCCTCTCGGTCTAACGACTTGTACAGAGTGGGGTTGAGAGGAGATATGAAGGATGGACTTTGACAGTTGTGTAAGATTACCAAATAGTCCAACTACAGGATGACAAAAACAACTTGAATCAACAGTACCTCTTCTGAATAATTCTCACTGTCACTACCTTCTTGATCAGATTCACTATCACTAAATTGAAAAAAAAATCAAAGCAAATTTTAAATGAAGAATCAATTTTTAAATGAGGTATCAATTTTAATGGAGAATATAGCTTTCTATCAGAACTGAGAGGAGAATGACTGAGTACTGAAGAGTTAACAGGGAAGTGTGATGAAATGCTGGAGGATAACTTTGCACTGGACTAGCATCCCATACAGGGGGGAGTAGTGATACTCCTAGTTGCGTCATGCTAAGGAAACCACGATAATCTCCCACTGGGTGGGCCACTTGGCTCCAGTACAGACTTAATCTACCTTTTTTTTACCATAAATGACACTAAGGGCTTTTTTCCACATATTCCTTCATTATACAGAATGCTTTCTGAGGAGAGTTGCATCATACATCATGAAGTTGTGTTTAATTCACCTCTTGGAGTTCAATGTACCTTTGTCCATTTTAACTTCTTCCTGTGGATCAGCCTTTTGATCACCTTCCAAAACCTGAAAAATATATCAATGATCATGATAGTCACCAAAAACACTGTGCAGTATAAACAGATACCTTAAAGAATAAATAATTTTAATTAATAAATGTACAATTTATCTCTTTTAAAGGAGAAGAATGCTCCTCAAACCACATACCTCTACCATAAAGGTTTCAAATGTGCTTCCAAAAAAAAGCAAAAACAGCTGTTTCTCTCACTGTTAACATTGATTACCAAAAGATGACAAAAATAGTATCCAGACTTAACTGAACAACACATTACTGTCCTGAACAACACTTAACTGGCATCTATGATCATAGCATTTAAACAACACTGAGAGAAAATTTTCAGAAGGCTAGATTAGTCTTCCTATTTCAATACCGCGACAGGTAGCATCATAATTTCAAATGTCTTAAATTTCAATATTGAGATAGTAACATGTACTTTTCTGGAGTATAAAACTGAACTTCCTCCTTATGATTTGTAATTTATTAAATATCTGCTATAAATTAAAAATTAAGATTTTACAGTATCATTATTTTGTATTTAAAAATGATGCCTTTTAATTATATAAAGTCAAGAATTGACCTGCTTGCCTTCCATGCTGCCTTTTGCCTTCTTTACATGAGAAGAACTGAAAATCATTAAAACACAACTCAACCTTTTACATGTTTCACACCTATGTATACATAACAACTGTAAGTAGTGCAGTCAATTATGCGATTCAAGGAAATTCCATCTCGTCACTCATGAATTCTGCCTTCAATTGCACTTGAAACCCAATGTAACTGATTAACACGTAATAATTAAGAGTGTTTACATAACTTCCGTTGTCACGCAAGGAACATTAGCTACTCAGATCAAATTGGCCTTTTCCATAACCACATCCGATGAGAACGAACGGAGCAAAGGATAAAAGACTTAAAGAATAAGAGTTAAGATTGGAGAAAGAGGTATAATTTGTAGTTTATTGTGCATGCTTGTCGATTAAGTTACATTTGGGTTTGATATTATTGCCGGTATCACTAGTGATTTGAAATATTTAGTAATTTTCTAGTATTGTGATACGTCCCCTGTTTCATATTATTAACTGTAGTAATATCCCTTTCTTTATAATTATCTTTTCAGTTTTTAGCTGAATCAAGCACGTAATTAAAGAAAAGTTGATAGATAGAAAGACTGGCTTGGTTCCTAGTAATATTCTTATGCAACCCTATCCCCAGGTGGAAATCTTATTAAGATCTTAGTAAGATTCTTAATAAGATTCTTACTAAGATCTTATCTTACTTCTTAATTAAGATTCTTACAAGATTCTTACAAGATTCTTACAAGATTCTTACAAGATTCTTACAAGATTCTTACAAGATTCTTACAAGATTCTTACAAGATTCTTACAAGATCTTACAAGATCTTACAAGATCTTAGGAAAATGCTCCAAGATCTTACCAAGATCTTACCAAGATCTTACCAAGATCTTACCAAGATCTTACAAGATCTTACCAAGATCTTACAAGATCTTACCAAGATCTTACCAAGATCTTACTAAGATCTTACCAAGATCTTACCAAGATCTTACCAAGATCTTACCAAGATCTTACAAAGATCTTACCAAGATCTTACCAAGATCTTACCAAGATCTTACAAAGATCTTACCAAGATCTTACCAAGATCTTACCAAGATCTTACAAAGATCTTACCAAGATCTTACCAAGATCTTACAAAGATCTTACCAAGATCTTACCAGATCTTACTAAGATTCTTGTAAGATCTTAGAGGATCTTACCAAGATTCTTGTAAGATCTTACAAGACCTTACCAAGATTCTCACAAGATCTTGATAATATGAGATCTTACCTAGATCTTACTCAGATCTCATCAAAATATTTCTCATTTCTGCTAAAAAACAATGTTACCAAAATAGAAAGAGCAGAAAAAACTTTAGAACAATATTTTATTAAAACAGAAATCCTATTTTAATTACAAAGCAATGAACTATTTATACAAGTTTGAAACTCAGAAAACAAGGACACTACTAAATTGTTCCCAAGTAAAATTAAAGGGCGATGCACCTCTTTGCAACATAATAATGGTATTCCAAATTTCATTAATGGAAAAAAAATTACCACTTGTTTTACTAAAAAGTATGAAGGTAAGATTAATATTATTTAAAAGAGACTAATTCAAATGCATAATTAAAAAAAGCTGCAACAAATTATTGTTAGGCTCCAAAAAATCTAATGTACCACTCTTTACCTAAAGGGAACCTCCACTAAAACAGGACAATAACTTTAAACTACAGAACATATTGTTCGCAATCAGAACTGTTCAAACTTTTTTGCAATGAAAGAATTGGGACCCAAAATAAACGAATTTCAAAAACGCTTGTTTTGGTTTTTAAATTTCGCGGATGCCACCATCTTGAATAACTGTGATGGGCAACAGTTGCTCTCTTGTTTCAAACAAAAGCCCTTTTGTGAAAACAATAACTGCAACCATGGCACGTCACAATCATTCAAGATAGTGGCACCTGGGAAATTTAAAAGTGAAAATAAGTTGTTCTAAATTCTTTTTTTTTCTGAAACAATTACAAATATTATTTTGTACAATTTTAAATTGTTCATTCGAGTCAAGGTGGAGTTTCCCTTTAACAATACATTTTTAGAATTAGAAGTTTGGAAACTCAAAAGTGATGTGAATGTTGGACTCACAGTGACCTAAAAATCTAAGAATACTACTTATTATTGTTGTGACTTTTTAGGTTTCAGTAACATTCTCATCACTTTTAAGTTTCCTTTTGGAATCTAAACACTTTTGGTTTAAAGACTGCCATATCTGGCCCCACTTCTTCTAGAATGGAACCTCTCCAAACTTTTCTGTTATGGCTCCTGCATGAATAAAGATGCAAAATAATTTCATTCATTTATAAAATTCGAGAACATTTAGGAGGTTAATGTTCAAGAGGATGCTCAATGTAATATGATCTTTATAATAATGGCAGGGTTCGTACAGGTCATGGAATTTCAAAATTTCATTTTCCAGGCCTGGAAAGTCATGCAATTTAGGTGTGGGTCATGGAAAGTCATGGAAAATCAATATGCTCTCTATGAGTGAAAGGCAATAAGACCCAAAGTTGAAAAGTTAACTGATGAGTCCAAAAATCAGATTTAATTTCATTAGAAATAAACAGAAGCACACATTGTGAGAATGTTTGCAAACATTCTTTCACACTGCATTCTAGTCTTGGAATCTTTCAAAAGGTCATGGAAAAAGTTATAGAAAATCATGGAATTTTAACAGGTCAAAAGTGTACGAACCCTGAATGGTAACAGTAACACTGGAACCTATTTACTGTGATGAAAAAGATATCAATGTCACAGACAAGTATAAAAATTAACTATGTTCCTATTTAAGTTAGGCTTTTCTATGTTAGCTATTATACATTCACATTTCAATTCTACATTTAACTAGTCTTTAACTATTAACAATTATTCCACGAGCACGCATTGGATATGAGATGATAGATAGCCAACTCGGTGCTACGCGCCTCGTTGGCTATAATCATCTCATATCCGACAAGCACGAGTGGAATAATTGTTTTATTTTAAAAAAAAAAATGCCCCCAAGATATTAGACAAATCTTCTCGACTTTATTTTGTAAGAAGAAACCGGATGTTACAATGTACAGATATTAGATTATGGTATATTGGCTCACCTACCATAATGGCTAAGCCAATAAAAAGTCTTGAATTGCATTATCCAATGATCCCGTTTTTAATAATGGTTATTATTAAAAACTAGATCATTGGATAATGCAATTCAAGACTTTTTATTGGCTTAGCCATTATGGTATATCAGCCAATATACCATAATCTACAAATATGGCAAGCGTATGTGTCAGATTAAAATTAAAAGGGAACTAAAAATTGAATAAAATTTCATTTAATTTAACGTTTTTAATAAAACAGTTATTCCACTCGCGCTTGTTGGATATGAGATGATTATAGCCAACTCGGCGCTACGTGCCTTGTTGGCTATCTATCATCTCATATCCAATGCACGCTCGTGAAATAATTGTTAATTATCTTTTTAAATAACGTGAAATTCTGTAAAGGGAACTCCTCTTCAATGATCCTAAACACAAGCTAAGAGAATATATTTTCTTAGGTGATTACACAATGTTGTGAAACTAAAAAGAAATTAATTACTTCTTCAAAGACTTGTCCTGTGGGGGTCCAGCACTTCCTTCCCCGTTGCTTTTTCTCTTGCTGGCTCAAGAATTCCAGCAGCCATTTCTTCTGTTGTAAAAAGCTGTGAAAACACCTTAAACTCATATTTCTTCAGGTCCCCACCAGAGGGAATGGCAAGAAGTTTAACCTCATTGTGCATCTAAAAGAAAAAAAAATGTGTCATTAGTGACTATCTCATTTCCAAGAAGTTTCAATAGGGACCTTAAGATCTACAATGGTGATGGTGAAGAAAATGCCTCCAAACAGTACTATGATTGGTTAAAAGTTGAAAATAACCTTGCTGCATGTGCTGCTCATATATTTTTGGTACTGTGCATAAAAACGACATGAAATCACCAAATTTGAGGTTTTAAGGGCAACGTTCCCATAAAAATGCCTATCTTTTATTATCTATTCTTACTGTGAAACTGCTGGCACTAATTCATTTTTAAGATACTTCGTCCACATTAGACAACATGAATAAGATGGAATAACCACGAAAGACTTACAATAGTGCAAAGTTATATTTTGAGGTGATATTTCCGTTGATGTTGATCTTAAGGTCTCTAATTATTGTAGATGTAAAGCTGAACTCAGGTGACTGCCTCTCAGGCTATTGCTAAAAATTGAGCCCTCATGCCATTATCAAAACAACCATTGCAGTGCATGACACCTACCAAGGATGCTGTGGGGGAGCTTCCAACTCCAGGTCTCACCAACATCACTCACACTACTAGCACCTTGAATTTCGTACTTGGGCTAAAAAAAAAATCAATAACAGAATTCTAGTTTGAATAAAAGAGAAAACAAATAAACAATAGAATGGAGACTTATGACGATTTCCTTGACTTGTCTGTTGGTACATTAAAAGATTATCTTGACGTCAGAGGTCTTCAAACTACTGGTAAAAAAGTGGAACTTGTGGCGAGGGCTCATTATGTACATCCTCTGGTTCAACAACCTCTAACTCAGTCTCTTTATCTTCGGGAACCTCTGGCAGAGGCTCAATGCCAAAATCCATTTCAACATTGTCCCCTAAAGAATCATTAGATGCGGATGTGCTTGCCTCTTTATCCAGTAATCTTCTTTTTTGAGGAGTCTTGTCGAACTTGTTTTTCAGTACAGACAAAAAAAGTGTAGGGTTGGGATATTCTCTAGTAGGCTGTCCATCTACAAAGTGGTTCGCACAGACAAAAGTCCCATTTCCAGGTGAAAAATCATACCGCTTAATCCTGGGACTATAGCATCTTTCCATTTCTGGTGTTTATTCTTGGCTGTGGTAAATTTAAAGAAACGGATCGAACATCATTTTGTCGGATATCTATCGTCGTTACAGCCACCAACGCAACAGCGAGCTGTTTTTGGCTTAGCAGTCGACATAAACGCGCCTGAGATTAAAAAAAGTATAAGTAACACTTACATAATCAAAAAATGGAATATGACGAGCAAAAATGTAGAAAACATGCTTGAACATTTTCTCTTAGATGTTTGACACTCTTTCACGTGGTTGATTTGCATATGTCACCTCCATAAAAAGTAAAAAAATCGCAAGAAAGATCGATCTCAGGCAGCTGAAATTTCGTACATACTTCGGCTATATACTTACCTAAAATTTCTGAAAATTTGAAGACCAGAGATTCATCTGACAGGAAGAAAATTAAGGAAATGTAGCTTGCATCCGAGTCACGAGTCAAATTTTTACAGTTAACGTACGAGGCTTGGTAGCCGCGCCTCCCAATGTTTTGCCTGCCCAACAAAATGGCGGCGTATACCGTGATTTGTTGAACTGTACGTTTTCAAAGCGATCGTTGTCGATGTGCGTTGACGATTTTAAAATTGAAGTTCAAATGCACTAGATCTGTATGAAAAAGCTATTTTAATCAGGAGGTTTTATTTCTTCGCGTACTCCGGTTTTCCCCTCACATAAAAAAAAACAATATTTCAGTTGATTTGTTCTGCTTTAAGTTGATTTGTAGTCTCCCAAATTAGTAGAGCACTCATGCTCAAATAAATAGCCTTGAGACTCAAATAAAGTGATTGTTGTTATTAGTATTAGTATTTACTTACATGAAATATCATTAAAAGCTAACTTTTTTGACAAGATCTTGTAACATTGTCTTAACATTGTTTTTAATAGATGTAAGAGTGTTGATACCTTAATTAATAATTTTCTGAGATCTTGTCATTTTTTTTATCAATAGAATGCTGCAAACTGACTTTTGATGACAAGATCCTCTAAGGTTTCTTTAAGATCTTACAAGATTTTATCAAGATCTTTTAAGATCTTAAAATGCTACACATTGACTAAATTTGACAAGATCTTGTAAGATTTATTTTAAGATCTTACAAGATTATTATTAAGATCTTTTAAGATCTTAGCAAGTTGGATACTGATTTTTTTTCTGATAAGATCTTGTAAGATTCTCTTAAGATCTTACAAGATATTTTTTAAGATCTTAGAATGTTGAATATTGATTTCTTTGGATAAGATCTTGTAAGATCCTCTTAAGATCTTACAAGATTTTTACCAAGATTTTTTAAGATCTTAAGAGTTAAACAAGATCTTATTAAGATCTTAATCTTAATAAGAATCTTACAAGATTCTTGTAAGATCTTACAAGATCTTAATAAGATTTCCACCTGGGTAATGAAATATTTAGTAATTTTCTAGTATTGTGATACGCCCCCTGTTTCATATTATTAACTGTAGTAATATCCCTTTCTTTATAATTATCTTTTCAGTTTTTAGCTGAATCAAGCACGTAATTAAAGAAAAGTTGATAGATAGAAAGACTGGCTTGGTTCCTAGTAATATTCTTATCCAACCCTATCGTGTTCAGAGCACCAATGGAGTGTAAGACTATGTTAGAAGACCTCCGTCCATTACACCCAATATGGCGTCGGCTTTTTTTAGTGCAATTTAATGTAGAATTCCCTAGAAAAGTAATAAATTAATTTCCTATAAAATTGCTTGAAATTCTTGAAAATTCAACAGGTTTGGAACTTTATTTCACCTGTCATGCTCAACATACAAGAGAAAACACAGTATAGCTGCTACTTTCTCTAAGAAGATGCTCCATTGCAATTCAGTTCCTTTCCCCTCCCCCCTCAGTAGTTCATCAAGTTCCCCTGACAGCTTTGTCTGTTAGCCATTCACACTCTTGGGTGGGGAGAGGAACTGTGAGAGCACAATGTGTCATGTCCTCAAACACAACAAAATTGCCTCTCTGTGGGCAACTTGTAAACAGGTACCCTTCTTATAGTACATGAATTCTTCTCCCCTTATTTCCATATGACTTCTTATAAGAATTCATTATTCTAGCATATTTCTAGGATCTAAAAGCAGACAGCCCCCCCTTTAAAATTTTTCACCTCTCTTTCTAGTTCGCACTCCTTCCCTTGGGTCCAGTAGCCCTGCTAACACTTTTCAAAGTACCCCTACCTCTCTGTTATGTACCCATACCTCTGTAGTTCACTTGGTGATACAGGCTTTTTCCGTTTGCTTCGCCTTCGCACACTCCCATCGCTAGTTCCTTCTCCAAAGGAGCCCACCTCTTCAGAATCATTTTGGCAGACCTCACTAAAAACATAAACAAGTTCCGAATCGTACGCTGACAAACTTTGTCCTTCTTTCGTTTTAGCTCCTGCACCTCCAAAGACAACTACATCACCATCGCAAAGGACAGCAGAACTACGCTTTGTTTTGTTTACTAGCAGCCCGTTCAGTCCTTGACAATTAATCCTGAACCTTCCATCGTTGAAATGAATTTCAGCGTGAACACGACTGATCATTAAAGGACACATGGCACTGTCCATAACAACTTCCGAGTGTTCACTACTGCGTCCGAGACGAGTGACGGTCGGTTTTAGGAGAATTTTTTTCGGTTGCAGAGATGGATCATAGGATTTCCCTTCGACTTTCTTCAAACATAGCATTTTTCTACCCTGATTTCGGGATGCAAAAGCCTCTAATAACAGTTCAAGATTCTTGCAGTGTTCCTGGAGAACTGCAAGGAGCCATTTTGATAGACAGACGGCTACGACACGAATGTCGGAAATCAATCGGGCAAGATCGGACAAGCTCGGATAAAAATTCTCGCCGGTAAAATCAGGAACGAGAATTGGAAATGGGGAATGAGGAATGGAAATGAAAGTGATGTTTTGTCTTTACGCGGACCTCACTCGCACTCACATTCCTCGCCGGATCGAAAGACGCGAGCCACGCCGATCAGCATGCTAAGTTTTGAGCTCATAACGAAATTTAGATGCTTCGGAATCCAGACTGTTCGGAAAGCGTATGCTTCAAGTAAGACAATCCGTCCCCTGATGCAGTCTTTATTCGGAATTTGAAAGTTTGACTTGAAAAGGGATAGATAATTATAGTAGAGAAGATTTGTACAGATGGCAGGGTTGTTATGAGCTGGTATTCGAAACATTTTACTGTCAACTCTAAAAAGAAGGCGCTGGCTAGTCCGAATGCTTGTGAATTAATTTTTCAGCATCGAAGCATGATATTGGTGGAAATAGAACTTGTTCATGGTGCCGCCTGTTTTGTATCAGAGTCCAGTTTCTAAAACTCTTTATGACAACCCTGAGAAGGCATTACTTGGCCGCGGGTTAAAACTTATTTACCTTCGAATTATAAATATACGGAACTGTTCATGACATCTTTCCCGATTGGGCCATGGACTTGATAGGCAATTGCTGATTCCAAACTGAGCCCCGACCTACAGTCAGGTATTCCTTTTCTCAGGTGGGGAGAGATTGAGCAACTGTATTACTCCCCCCCCCCCATAAAAGACTGCCTGATATAGGCTATATAAGACCATGCTTCTAAAAGATTGATGAAAGGAACTGGTGAGAATTTAGTGCACGAAGCCGTGCCCCAGTTTCTAAGTCTTGTGTCTTGTTCAATCATGGGTGTTTTAGAATGGATACTGATCCATTGTTATGTTATGGTACGTGTAAATTATCATTGAGCTACACTTTTGCCCCTTTCCCCTTAACATGATCCCCCCCCCACTCTCTGGTATTCTTCCTGATGCGTGACAGCGTGATGGGGTCATTGACAGGTGTTCATTCACTCCCCCCCTGCCTCCCAAGGCTCTTAGTTTCAAAAATAATTCCCTGTCCAGAAACACTCCTACGAAAATCTTGTGTTAGCACATCCAGCTGACCCACAATGTAGTCCAGTGTTATGCACAGTTGTGGAGGAATATCTCTTCTCTCCAGGGGTGTGGTGAGGGTAGGCTGTGTAGCTGGGATGCCTCCTAAACCATCAGCATCCCCAGAGTCCTCCCAGTTACTTCATCTAATTTGTTCTGTTTCTGAAGAATGAAAATGTGCGAGAAAATATGTGGGTTAACTTGGCCCTTAAACGGAGCCAACTCGGAGGAGGGGGGGTAGGAGTTCTCGTGAACTTTTGAAATGGTATAGAGAGATCATGTCATAAAAAAAAAACGGAAAGAGAAATGGGATTACATTTTATATAAACGCGTGGAATTCCTCTACCCAACCCCTTCCCTTCCTCCTTTCCTCCACCCCTCCCACAAAAGAGAGAAGGATGCTAAATTTATTGCACTTATCCAAGGGACTCAAGTAAGACTGCAGTCCGAGGAGATAAAGAACTTATGATCTACCAATCAATGTCAATGGTGATTGATACTAAATCTTGGCCCTTAGCTAATGTAATGCGGCAAAATCGAAAAGGAATCCTTATTAGCATACTTCATCCACAGAACAGTTTTTGGTACAACAGATCTAGAAAAGCAAATTGATCATAAATCCATGCAGTCACTCTAGACGAACAGTAAAGCACCTTTGCAAAGCGAACGAGTAAATTTATTCACAACACGTTCAGTAGGATATTCGATTCGTTTCAACAATGGTCAACTGTTTATAAAACTAGAGGATATAAGCACTGTAGAACAGTTATACAGTAAAAAGTATCTTACGATATCAGTAATTCATTCAATCAATTTACATTTCCATAATATTTTAAGGAGCTTATTCATGAAACTCCTGCAAACAAAAAATACCAAAAATACACTTCAAAAGATTTGGATAAAATTGAAATTATATACCAAGCAAAACCTTATTTAAACTCTTTCATGCTTAACAGCCAAGGCAAAGTAGAAAACCTTTCTGTCGAATCCCTTTCAATTTCTTGGTAAATTCATTTTAAATTTTCTTGCTGCTACTTATTACCTGTAAAATTTTAAGGTCTTTAGGCTAGGCTTACTTCAACTTTAGGTGGCAATCATGTCTAAATACTTCTCTCCTTAAATTAATCGTTACACAGTCTTTGTTGAAATTACGATGCTGATAAAAGCATAGAGTTACTAGGCAATTTCCACAACTTTTAAGTCTCATTCCTACTAGCTACTGTCTATATGTATATATTTGACACTGATTTGAAAAAAAAATACGCTTCTGTTAGACGAGCGAACGACTGTTATCAAACAACAACAAAAGGCAACTTGAGATGCATGTAGACTGATAGAAATGCATGTTTCAAGGTGGCCTCACATCAGCAACAATTTATACTTATCGGTGCAAGTGTACAAGAGTTTTTTCTTTTTAGGAATGTCTTTTTGCATTCAAACTGCTCTTCGACGTAAAAAGACTTTTCGTTTCACCAGCAAACATTTGTTATCAAACTGAAGGCAGATTATCCGAGGGATTTTTTGCGATCGATTTTTTTAGTCGATCTACTGCAAAACAATCACACTACTCTACTACTGCATCAAAGAAAATAACTGGACTCTTCGTGAATTTCAAGAGCAACTCCGATTCTGGCTTTTTCTTTCAGATTCTTTTGCTTCACATGAAGTGTGTCAAGAATGTTCGTAACTTAATAAAATAATACTAATAATCGATCAAATGTTGAGAATATCTTAGTTTTTTAAGCTTTGTTTAAGGTTGAATTGCTGATTTCATAAATATGCATTCATTTCAGAATGATAACTTCTTTCCCATCGAACTCTGTAATCAAAATCCGATCATCCGACATTGTGGTAACACCCCAGGGCTGTTTAAGTTGCAGATCAGTACTTGTCTTTCCAATGAAAGTTCCTTCCAATGAAAACTGTTGAATGCGATTATTCAACCTGTCGCATAAGAAAACGTTGCCATGCTTATCAACACTTGACCCACACGGCCAATCCAACCGTCCATCACCGTCTCCATATTTTCCAAACTTGTACAGAAACTGTCCTTTTCTGTCAAACACCTTCACACAGTTATTATTCTTGTCAGTTACAATAAACTTGTCTTCGTAACAAATGCAGCCCAACGGATGATCCAGCCTCTCGGAGCCGCTGTTTCCAAACTTCAACACAGGTTTACCATCCATTGTAAACACTTGAATTCTGCTGTTAATATACTCCGCAACAACGATAAAACCTCCATCGCTTGTAGTACAAACACTTGCAGGATTCTTCAAGTCTCCGTCTCCACTTCCCTCTTTTCCAAAGCTTTTCACAAAGTTCCCTGTTCGTACATTCAACTGCTGTATTCGGTGATTACTTGAGTCTGCCACCAGAATCTCGTCATCGTTTATGAATGTGACGTCGACTGGTTGATTAAACTGCCCATCCTTGTCTCCATGACATCCAAGTTTTCGTCTAAAATTTCCTGTCTCATCAAATACCAGGATACAGTGACCTTTACACCCAGCCACAGCAATAACACCTTTACTGTTCACTGCAACCCCGGCTGTACCCGGGGACACTACTCCCTGAAAGTCTAACTTGCCTACAAAGTGTAACTGTCGTGCTTTAACTGGAATCAAAAATGGACTCTTGGCAAGTTTCTGTCCATTTATCCTAACTTCCATATCATAGGTACCTGGTACTTTCGCTACAAATTTTACTATAAAACTACCGTCTTCTTTTTCACTCGTCAGGAAATTGCTCACCCGATCCGCAGGTTCTAGGTGTACTTCAACGCGATCTCTATGCTGAGTGTTTCTGATTTCTCCTCCGCTTGATTTGGGACAAATCAATAGTTCTGCTTCTACACCAGCTTGGAAATTCTGATCCCGTACTTCCACGGTCGATCCTTGCACATCTGTTTCGCTGAACTTCGTAAATCCTAGACTCAAACTCTCTGGTTCACATGTTGACACAAACTCCACAAATGAACTAACCGGAAGTGCTGGCATTGTGGTCTTGATGAGGTCTTCGATTCGTTCTTCCACATTCTTCTTGTTTTGCATTAGGTCTGAGCTCGAGCTTCTCTCAACCAGGTTGTTACTGAACTCAAATACTTGGTCGAATTGCTTTTCCAAAGAAACAACCGATGCTTTTCCAGAATGTAGTTTCTCAATCCTCGACACGCGAGACTTCTCGAAGGCAGTAATAGATTCACTTTCCAATTGGCGTAGCTTTCTTATCATCTGTTCGACTACTTGGGAAACTTGGAGTTTAGCGGTGGTAATGTTCGCTTCCAACTCAAGCTCCGTCTTCTCAAATTCACGAATAACATCTCGGCAGACCTCTTTCCTCTGCCTAACAAGCTCGGCTCGTATAATGATATTTGCTTTTTCATCATCCGCCGCCTTTTCAAGTGGAACAACATCATGGCTTTTGTGATCTGTGACGATGCAAACTTGACAAATACAGCTTTGGCAAACAACACAGAAAAACTTTGTTACTTCTTTCTCGTGGTACTTTACGGCGCAAAATGACTTCCTTTTCAACAAGGCCTCGTAGTCTGTCACTTCAAACTGTCGCACTGGGGTGACTTTGTGTCCCTCGAACAAAGTATCTCGAAACACGTCGTGCGCTTTCACACAGTCTAGGCACATGAACTTCTCGCAATCAAAACAGTAGTTTGTCTCAGCGCTCTTCTTCTGGCATGTACTACAGCTGATCTCATTTCCTTCGCCACTGCGTCGAACGGCAAGAAGACTCAACAAGCTGTTGTGCAGAAAACTGCTTGGCAGATTATCAAAACGCTCTCCTTCAGGAATGCGAATTTGTGTCTGACATTCGGGGCATCGATAAAACCCTTGTCTTTGGTTTGTTAGTGCATGTCTCTCCAGGCATTCACAGCAGAATGTATGAAGACATGCAATGGTCTTGGGTTTGGTGTAAGTATCCAAACAAATTGAACATGTTACATGTTCTTTGAGGTTTTTTAGAAGCGACTCCATCACGAATCGACGACTAAAACACATCCGTGTATCGTTTTGTGATTCCGAGAAACTGAACTGGGAGTATTATTCTATTTAAAGCAGCCAATCGAATATCTTTAGGATTGCGTGATCTTCGCGTGAGAGTTGACAGTTTTGCATTAAAACTTTATCCGCTTATTGTCTGCTTCACCTATTACTACTGGGCAGTTAAATATAGATTTCATATCGTGACCGAATGCCTGGTTCTCGAGTCTGTCACCCAAGAGGCCCTGTTAGGGTGGGTATAGATGTCGCCCGTCTGAATTTCAAACTTTGTCACGTCACCATTTCGGAAGATTCTGATGTCGCTGTCGCAATTTCATCAATGTCGTGCTCGAGGTCTCATTTTCATTTCCCTGATGTCGCTGTTTCAACGCCATGTCGCCCGTCAGTCGGAATTTACCCTAGGAGCCTCATCCAATAGAACATGCTAACGAATGTTTAGACTAAGATCATCAACCTCATTTTCTTTTCGCTACATTTACTGCTGTGTCGTGACTTTGGTATTCCGGCGAGAAACTAGTGTAATAACAGAAATAGCAGAAAATAGTCAGCATTATCTCTTCAGAAGAGATTTCGTGTTCTCTCAAGCTGTAGATGAGGGCTTGGACCTTTAACTCCCAGACGTGATCAAAATGAAACTTCTCCCTCTGATAAAAGTAGAAGAGCAGTTGGGGTGTCTGGCTCTTTGCAAACTTAGGGGTCCAAAATCTGAAAAATTACGCTAGAAAAATTTGATATAAAAAGTCTCAATCTAAAAAATTTTTTCTAAAAATTTGGAAAATCCAAGAATCCAGAAATGTGAAAACAAGATTGAAAAATATATTTCAACAAAGTCGAAATCCAAAAACGCAGACTCACGAATAATAATAATAATAATAATAATAATAATAATAACGAATTTTTATACAGGATTGAAAACCCATCAGTGTGTAACACTGTTGTCCTTGGGGTCCTGTCAAAATAATAAATAAATAAATAAAATAAAACTTAACAAGATATAATCATTGATCTTAAGGTCTTAAAATTCCAAGAATTCAAAATGGCGGATTCATAAAACTTGTTCAAACTTGCTCAAACTTGTTTTCAAATTTGGGGAATCCCCGAGAGAAAAACACTCAAATAAATGTCACGTATAGTAAATATGTAGAAAAACAGACCAAATACACTTAAAGAAAAATCACATATAGTAAATATGGAAAAAACAGACCAAATACACTTAAAAAAATTTTATATAATGAATATATAGATATGAATAAAACAGAATTACAGAATCTAACAGAAGACCAGCTCATCGAAATGATAATGAACTTAAGACCTGTTCCAAAATATCAACCTAAACCAACACCAAGGAAAATTAAATTCACTCCACCATTCAATAATATTAAACAGATGGTTCAAGCTTATAAAGAAAACATTATTGAACCTCCTCTTGAGTTTCGAGATGATTATAAACCAGTACCTAGACCAAGAACAAAGAAGCCAGTCCCTCTACCAAGGACGAAGAAGCCTGGGAGTTCTTCTACTAAGAACAATAATTGATGAGACAAATAAGGCTTTAAAAGGATACACTAAATCATATGAAATAAACATAAAGAATGATAAAGATCCATTAATTCAAATGCAGAGCACAAGATTGGTTATTGATAAATACATTGGGAATATATTGAAGGAAATGAAAGGCCTTAAATTTGTAGAGACATTAAAGGTTACTTTTAAAAAGTTGGAAGATAAGGGTGATAAAAAAGTACTGATTGAAAAAACTGCATATTTCAACAGCAAACCTCAGACAATAATAAATGAAACAGAAATGGCAGATTCTTTGCAATTAATAGAGCAATATATGTTCAATAAAATAGTACAGTGGTTGTCAGAAGGATCTAGCTGGCGTATTCGATCAGTTGATAATCCCTTCCTAAATACTGTTCTATATAATCCAATGGAAGGTTCTTCTTATATTCAACCTCCTTCAGAATTAAGAAATCCAAAAAAAAGATTAATTAATTTGAAAAATACTGATAATGAATGTTTTCGTTGGAGTCATATTAGACATATTAATCCACAAGACAAAGATCCTCAAAGAATCAAAAAAGGTTGAGAGAGCTTTTATTGACAAATTTGATTATTCTGGAATTGAATTTCCGGTACTGACCATTAAACAAATCAATAAGATCGAAAAACAAAATAACATTAATATCAATGTATTTGGTTCTGATAATAAAATGAGATATCCAATATACATCAGTAAGGAGAGAAGTGAAGATAATATGAATCTTTTATTGATAACAGAAGAAAGTAATTCACATTATGTATTGATAAAAGATTTTAATAGATTTACGTTTAACCAACCGAAACACAAAGAGAGAAAGCATTTCTGTATGCATTGTTTGCAGTGTTTCAGTTCTGAAAAGGTATTGAACAACCATAAAGAGAATAATTACCTTGTGATAAATGGAAATCAAGCCATAAAGATGCCAACTAAAGATAATTACGTATTGAAATTCAATATAATTATCATAAGAAACTACCTGTTCCATTCGTCATTTGTGCTGACTTTGAAGCAAGAACAGAAAAAGTACAAAGCTGTCAACAAGCACATGATAAATCTTTCACCGAAGCTTATCAAAAACATACTGACTGTGGTTGTGGCTATAAGGTTGTTTGCACTTACGATGATAAATATGCAAAACCTGTTAAAATCTATCGTGGTGAGAAAGCTGTTTACAGATTCATGGAAAAGATGCTTGAAGAAGTGAAATATTGCCAAAAGATTATTAAATATAAATTTAACAAACCTCTAAAAATGACAAAAAAATATGAACAACGATCCCAAAAGCTGATAAATGTCACATATGCGAACAGAAATATAATGATAAAGACGTTCGAGTTCGAGATCACTGTCATGCGACTGCAAAATTCAGGGGTTCAGCTCATTAGGACTGTAACCTTAACTTACAAATGACTGGTAAAATACCTGTGATATTTCATAATTTGAGAGGATATGATTCACATTTCATCATGCAAGGAATTGGAGAGACTGTTAAAAAACAATAAATACACAGACAAAAAAGGAGAAGAGTGTCAAAGGAATATCAATTTAATCCCAAATAACATGGAAAAATATATGGCTTTCATGCTTGGGAATCATCTTACTTTCATTGATAGTTTTCAATTCATGAGCTCAAGTCTTGATAAACTAGTCAATAATCTTCCCAAAGAAGCTTTCAAATATACATCAGAAAAATTTAAGAATAAAAATTTCGATCTTATGACTCAAAAAGGTGTTTATCCTTACGATTACATAGACAGCTTCGATAAATTTTATAAAACAGAATTGCCAACCAAAGATGAATTTTACAGCATATTGAATAATGAACATATCTCAGATTATGAATATAGACATGCTCAAAATGTATGGAAAAAATTCAAGTTAAAAACGATGGGTGATGATCATAATCTCTACCTAAAGTCTGACATAAAGTTGTTAGCTGATGTTTTTGAGAATTTCAGACAAACTTGTCTTCAATATTACAAACTCGATCCTTGCCATTGTTTCACAAGTCCTGGATTATCTTGGGATGCTATACTAAAAATGACTGGCATTAAACTTGAATTGATAACTGATATTGACATGTTCAAAATTCATTGAAAAAGGTGTGAGAGGAGGAATAAGTCATATTGCTAATTGATATGGAAAAGCGAATAACAAATACGTGAAAGATATGAGAATGAACCCTCGAAATATATAATGTACCTCGATACCAATAATCTATACGGTTGGGCTATGTCACAATACCTTCCAACTGGAGGATTCAAATGGCTTTCACAAAAACGAATGAATGAAACAACCCTTGGAGTTTACACTGAAGAAAGTAAAAAGGGATTAATATTGGAAGTCGATCTTGAATACCCAGACGAATTACATGATTTGCATAATGATTATCCACTTGCTTGCAGCGGAAAAGATCAAAGTCAAACAAGACATGTTGTCAACGTATTGCAAACAAATAGCTGAAAAATTCAATACATCAACAGGTCTTGTATCAGCACTGATCCCAACGTTGTCAAATAAACAGAAATACGTTCTGCATTACCGAAATCTTCTATTACATCTTAAACTTGGAATGAAATTGAAAAAGGTTTATAGAGCACTTGAATTTAATCAGTCACCATGGTTAAAACAATATATTGAATTTGAAACACAAAAGAGAACTCAAGCTAAGAATGCTTTTGAGAAAGATTTTCCAAATTGATGAATAAATCTGTATTTGGAAAGACAATGGAAAACTTAAAAAAGAGTGTGGATGTAAGACTTGTGAGAAAAAGCTGTTGAAATGAACATGAAAACCAATCTTTGTATGAAGTAAGATATTCAATGAGAATCTAGGCGCTGTTCATAAGATAAAAGAAACATTGACTCTCAACAGGCCAGCGTATTTCGGAATGTGTATTCGCGATCTTTCAAAGACATTGATGTAATATATCAAAAACGAGTGCGAGTCTTTGACCGGAGTTTTCAGACACCGAGAAACAGATGAAAGCACGAGGCCGTAGACACGAGGCCGTAGACACGAGGTGTCTGGAGACCCCGGTCAAACACGAAGCATGAGTTTTTGATATGGCTTCTAAAACTGTCCACACTTCTTTAGTAATTAGGGGGTATTGTTTCAGTGCTTTAATTTTCCACGAGATTATGTATTTTAAAAATATTCAGAATGTGGGAAATTTTTTGTTGTTCATTGTACGGTCATGTGGTAGTGATGATGGCAGAGTCTTTTGCAGCAAATACTGTAAGCCGTTTTCGTTCTCCAAAAACTGGGGAAAAAGAATCAAAGTTGTTGCAAGGAAGCATTCCTAAGTCGACTGCCTACAAAACAAAATGGGCAATTAAAAATTTTCACGAATGGCAGATAAATAGAAAAGTTAAAGTTCCTGTACTTGATTCTGGTGGTGCTTTTAAAGATTATGGAGATTTGTACAAAGTTCAGTCGTTGAGTACAGATTTGGTAGATATGGATGCCAACGCTTTAAACTACTGGCTTAGTAAATTTGTCCAGGTTGCGAATAGTGAAGGGAAGGTGTAACCGCCAAGAACCCTTTATGGAATTATCTGGGGCATCCCAAGGCATTTAGAAGAAACTGTGGGAAGCAAAGCCTTAAATCCTTTCAATCCTTCGGATAAAAGGTAAGAGAGGATATCAAATTCAATTTCATTGCAAGATATCATTTTCATTGAATACTACAATTAGAACATAGATCTATCTTTTTTTAATCTTCCTATATTTTAATGCAGATATGCCATTTTCCGTCGTTGTCTCAATGCCGAGATGAAGGATAGCCCCCGGCAAGGTGTGAGTTTGCAAACGAAGAATAAAAGGAAGCTGTCACAGCTGTGTAAAAATTGTGATGTAAAAACTTTTGTTAACGAAAAAAAATAACTGACAAGGTGGCTGACTAATTTTAATGATTAATTAAACAGGAGTATTGTTTTTGTGTTCAATTTGTTTTGTTTTGATTCATAAATCTTTATGTCCAATGAGAAGACACATGAAAAGCACGCGTGGTTTTGATATGTGATCCAAAACGCGTGTGGTTTTCATCTGTGTTTTCATTGGGTATCAAAACTCTAGCCTGCGTTGCAGCCGAATGTGTCACACAATCCCCGGTATATACCGGCGGTTTAGACTGTCTGCGACGCAGGCTACAAAAATCATGCACGTGACGAATTCAGCCATTTTTTATTGGCTATCAAACGTATGAATTATTAATGAGTTCTAGAAGTATGATTTCCATTACAATTATATAAAGAAGAGGTACGGAGATAAAGCGAGGTTATTATTCACAGATACAGACTCATTGACATATGAAATTCAAGCAGATGATGTGTACAAAGACTTTTGGAATGATAAAGAGATGTTTGACAACAGTGATTATCCGAAACATTCAAAATCATGACGAATCGAACAAAAAAGTTATTGGTAAATTCAAAGATGAAACTTGAGGAACACCAATAGTTGAATTCGTTGGTTTGCGATCAAAGATGTACAGCTATATCAAATATGACAACAATGGTAGTCGCACAGCGGAAGGAATAAAAAAGAATGTCATAAGAAAAGATCTTAAACATGAAAATTACCGACAAAGAGGTTTTATTTAACAATAAACAAATGTATCACAAGATGAAAACCATACGAAGTAACAAACATTAACTCGGAAGTTATGAGCTGAATAAAGTGTCATTGAGCTGCTTTGATGATAAAAGATATGTTCTTGAGGATGGAATAACCAGTTACGCATATGGACATTATTAAAACAATATTTGTTATTTAGTGTTTTTCTTTACTTTAGAATTTCATTCTTTTTCTTTAATTTAGAATTTTATCAGTCTTTTTCTTTACTTTGGAATTTCTTTCTTTTTCTTTACTTTGGAATTTCATTCTTTTTCTGTACTTTGGAATTTCATTCTTTTTGTTTACTTTTGAAAAGATTATTTAAAGATGTAATATATAGTATTTATATATGGACATTAAAACATCAATGGAAACCGTAGAAACATATGATGGGAAAGATTTTTAAATCATAAAAGCGAATGAAGAATTGATTGATGAGATACAACCATCTCCTAATTTCGGTCTTTTCGGTCTTAGGACCGAAAGTTTCTTTTATTGAAAATATCTTAAAAACTCGTGGTGAAAAAGATCGATGAATTGTAAAAATTAATAAAGACAAAAGATAAAAAGGAGTTCATTGATTATTTATCAACATTGAAAGATATTTACATTTTCCTTTTAGTTGAAAATGATAACTTTAAAAAACCTGATATTATTAAATATTCTGATTTAACGAAACAAACTAAGAAGAAAAAATTATAGACAAAATATAGTATTTATAATTTTGTATAACGAGTGAATACGATCTTATGATGTCTATTTTTGAACATTAGGAAAACAGTGATAGAATTCATATTGTTCATACTTTCGATGATCTTCTAGGCCGCAATAAAAATATGCAAAAAGTTTACCATAAAGGAATATTTGATTTTATCATTACTGTAAACAATGAGAAGGTCATTTATTGTGAATTAAAGAAGCCGGGACGAAAAATTGTATTGAGGCCAGAACAAGAATTATTCAGGCAATGTGTTGAAAAGATAATAATTATCTAGTATGCAATAATTTCAATGAAATAACCACTTTTATTAATCAACATTTACAAAACTGTTGATTCATATTTATTCATTTTCTTAATCAATAATTTTTAGATTTAATTTTCCATTTTCATCTTTTTCAACAGATATTGCACTCCATAACCCTCATTATTCTTGTGAAAAATTCCATTAAAACCTTTTTAACCATTATCACCTTTTATCATGAAAGATCCTCTTATATCTGCACTAATCCAAGTATCTTCTTCATAAAACATTAAACACAAGAAATCGAAATAACATTTTTTTGATATTGGACTGAAATATCCTTTTATTACATCTATTTTTAAATATTCATTTTCTTTTGATCCATCTAATTTTACATTTTTAAAAAGGTCTGTTCTTTTACCAACATTATATATTATATATTTAGTTCAAATTGTCCAAATGAACATCACAGGCATGTTTGGTTACCATGGAAATGAAACTTTAAATAGCTTGTAAATCCTTGATAGGAACCCAACTGTTGAAATCATCATCATAACCCTTCCATTTAACCAGAGCTTGTTGATTCTTATAATCTCTCTTTATTTATACTTTTAATTCTGTATATTTCTTGTTTAGCTCTTAATAATTCAGGCTCATAAAAACTGCCTCTAATTTCTTCGTTGTTTAAATAGGGGATTGGATTCGTGTATGGTATTTTGTCAATAGTGAATATCTCTTCTGTCCAATTTGGAGTGTACCCCTTATCGAACAACTGTCTTTTGTATTTTGATATTCGAACCTTATCACCGATTTTATATTTTGATTTTTGTTTTGATGTATTGATATCACCGTATAGAGTGAAAAAGACTATTCGTTCATTTGACTTTTTTGGAGGCTTCAATAGGTGTCATTTTTATTGAATTGTGTTTGTTATTGTCGTACTGACTCAGTTTTTTTGGTAAAATGTCAAGATATTGGGTATTTCCTTGGACAGTAAACTGTTTCCACATCTTGTTTTTAATTGTACGATTCCAACGTTCGACAACAAATGATTTCTCTTCATTTTCAGTTGAATATAATTTGAAATTATTTTTATTCAGCAATTCTTCAACGTGTCTATTGTAAAATTCTTTACCTTTGTCAGTCCATAAGAACTCTGGCTTTCTTCCTTCTTTGAATATGTTATTGAAATCTTGGCTTATAGATTCACCCTTTTCGTCTTTCAAAGGCTCAATCCAACCGTATTTACGGAACATATCAATAACCATGAGAAGATATCGATAGCCTTTGTTCCATTTACTGAACTCTTGCATTTCAAACAAATCTGCAGCCCATATTTCATCAATATGATTTACAATTGTACGCCGCAGAGTAAAGTTACGCTTGATGGGTTTATGTAATTCATCCGCTAATTTCAATTACCAGTTTACTTCACTTGACGGATTTTTCCGTTTTTTGACTTCCTTTGTTTTACATCAAGGCCTAATTTCTGTTTTTTGTTGATCAAGCTAAAGAATCGTGCTGTTTGTCCCCATTTTGGCATCTTTCTATAAGGTATCTCATCTAATGATTTGATATAAGACATTAACAAGTCAAATACAAGACTGTGAAGAGGACCTGACAGATCATCAGTTATTCCTCACTTAGATTTCGTGGTCAATTTACAACACAAACAATCTGATCACTGAAGTGATAAATCGAAAGAAATTTTTTTAACTCTCGGCAGTTGCCGATTCTTGCCATTTCCTTTAGAATTCTCTTGCGCCACACTAACACGACTTTCCGTAAATTGATTATCAAATAAAACTTGAAGATATTCTCAGGTTTGTTTACGAAGAATTGATTGTTACTTTCAAAAATGGGCATTCATTTCAGAATGCAAACTTTTTTCTTTATAGAGGGTGAACATTAGTGCTTGTCTGTCCAATAAAAGTTCTTTATAATGTAAACAGTTGAATGCGATTATTCTACACGTCGCATCAGGCTAATACGTTGCAATACTTTTCAATACATAAGCCATAAAGCAGTTTCAACCGTCCGTCACCATTTCCTTTTTCTCCAAACTTATACAAAAACTGTCCTTTGCCATCCAACGCTTTCACACAGAGAATCATTCTACTGTCGATCCCTGCACATCTGTTTCGCTGAATTTCGTAAGTCCAAACTCAAACTCTTTAGTTCACATGTCGATACAAATTCCAGAAACGAACTAACGGGAAGCGCTGGTGTTGTAGTCTTGATGAGCTCTTCCGAATCGTTTCTCCACATTCTTCTTGTTTTGCATCATGTCTGAGCTAGAGCTTCTATCAACCAGGTTGTTACTGAACTCAAATGCTTGATCAAATTGCTTTTCCAAAGAAAACTGCTCGGAAGATTATCAAAACAATCTCCTTTAGGGATAAGAAGTTGTACCTGACACTTGGGGCATCGATAAAACCCTTGTTTTTGTCTCGTAAGTGCATGTCTCTCCACGCATTCACAGCAGAGCGTATGAAGACAAATAATGGTCTTGGGTTTGGTGTTAGTATCCCAACAAATAGACTGATTTTATATGTTCTTTGAGGTTTTTCAGAAGCGACTCCATCACGAATTGCCGACTAAAACACACCCGGAAATTGTTTGTGATTCTGAGAAAGTGATATTAAATTAGCATTCTATTTAAAGCAGCGAATCAGATCTTTAAGGATCGCGTGATTTCGGCGCAGAGTTTGACAGCTTTGCTCTGATCAATTTATCTTCTCATTTTTCTATCGTTGAGTGATTATGCACCTTTTAGAACGTGACCGAACGTGTTGTTCTCAACATGCTATAAACGCAAGGAAAAAATAATCAACGCCATTTTCTCTTCATTACATTAACCGCTGTTCTTCTCTCCTCGTTTACCGCATCTCCTACACTCGAACATGGGAGCAGCAAACGGAGAAGACACACGAAGAACGGAGGAACGGGGAATACTGAAAGTCTGGAACAATGTTGATCGTTAAGAACTCTGATTAAAACAAAATAACAACATCCTCCTTCATGTATGAAAAGGTGGTGAATTAACTCAAAAACCGAACACAATGAGCCAGTTATTTACACGAGGTCTAACCAGTGGAATGGGAAATAGTTTAAAGTCTAGAACAATGTTAACCGTTTATAACTCTGGTTTAAAGAAAATAACAACATCTTTGAAATTCTTCATGGAGGAAAAGGTGGTGAATTTACCCAACAACCAAAACAAAATGCTCTCGACAGTTACGATGCAAGGTAGAACAGCAGAAGGCTAAAAGCTCCTTGTAACTTTTTTCTCACAGAGGATTCCATTCTTCTTGAAGGGACAGTAACTTACTTTTCCATGACAACGAAATCGAAAGGATAACCTCCAACATATTACCTTTAGATTTGATTCACCGATTTGTCGGCCTAAAAAGATGCTACACTACTCATAATAATCAAATGTGTGAAGTTGTCTATAATGAGCTCTCTCTCGTTTATTGGAGTGACCGGAAGTACTAGCACTAATCTTGATGAGGTCTTCGATTCGTTCTTCAACATTATTCTTGTCTTGAATTATGTCTGAGCTTGAGCTTCTTTCAGTCAGATCGTTACTGAACTCGACTGCTTGGTCAAGTTGCTTTTCCAAAGAGACAACCGATGCTTTTCCAGAATTTAATTTCTCAATCCTCGACAAGCGAGCCTTCTCTAGTGCAGTAATGGCTTCCTGCTCCAGTTGCTTAAGCTTTCCCAGTTGCTTGGGAAACTTTGCCTTTAGCGGTGATAAAGTTCACTTCCAACTCAACTTCTGTGCTCTCAAATTCACGAATAACGTCTCGGCAGACCTCTTTCTTCTCTCTCACCTGCTCAGCTCTAGCGATGATCTTTCCTTCCTCATCATCCGTTATTTAGAAGCGACTCCATCGCAAATTTCCGACAACAACACATCCGTGAAATGTACTCGTGATTCCGAGAACCTGAACTTGAAAGCATTCTATTTAAAGGAGTGAATCAGATCTCGGTAAGATCGCGTGATCTTTACGCAGAGTTCGAAAGCTTTTTGTTGAGTAGTTTATAACACGTTTGATTTCTGTACTATTGCGTAATCATGTGGGTTTCATAGCGTGACAGAATGTGTTGTTCTCGACACTTAGTCACCAAATACTACACGCAATGAACACCTCGAAAAAGACCATCTACCTCACTTTTTCTTCGTTACAATTACACCTCTTCCTCGTTCGTTCATGATAAATCTTCTCTTCTCTCCTAGACACTACTTTAGGCACAGCAAACGGAGAAAAAACACGATGGAAAGGTCAATGGGAAAAAAGTTTCATGTCTGGAACAATGTTGACCTTAAAATCAAAAACTCTGATCTAGCGACAATAACAACATCCTACTCCATCTCGGGAAAAGCCGTGTGAAAACCAAAGCACATTATTCTCTCTCGTTGCAATGGAGTGAAGAACAGTGAATAGAGAGTACTTTGACACAGTACTGAAACAGTCTTGTTTATAATCGATAACTACTCAAGCAGACCGCGAGATATAAAGACTCCTTCCATAAATATTAGGGACCTTAAGCAGTCAGGACGGCAACGCCAAGGAAGACTTTCGATTAAAAAATGAATTTCTACCCTTAGTTAGAATTTCAAAAATGGCTGCATGAGCTTACTGTCTCATACATCGCCACAGCTCAACTTCAGCAGGACGTATAAAAATAGCGTTGAGTTCCAAATGGAAATTAAAATAATTTGCCGTCGCGGTTTCGGTTCGCAGACGACGCAAATTTTGGCGATTTCACGTTGTTATTTTGCATAGGACGGCCAAGAAATGTACATAGTTTCAAAATGCACGTGCTGAGCTATTGTTCTGCCGATTAGATCTCTTGTTTTTCCACGTCCTCGTTGCCGACGCCGTCGTGGTTGCTTAAAGTCCCTATTAACGGACTGAAACCGCGAGCGCGAGAGCTATGAAAACTGAGAAAAAAGGATTTTTTTTTTTAAATTCGACGACAAACACAACATTTTATTACGAATAACTTTTCAAATTTTAAATTTTTCTTATAAATTATATTGATTCATCCACATATTACCTTGGTCACAAACGGGTAAATTCAGCCGCAAAGCATTCAGCAAGATATTCCTTTCAACAAAGGTCAACAGTATACAAAACTAAAGGACAAGCACTCTAGAACAGTTATACAGCAAAAATATCCTACAATTTCGGTAATTCATTCAATCGATTAACATTTTCATGATTGTCTAACGAGCTTCCTCATGAAAATCCCTGCATGCAAAAAATACCAAAAATGTACTTCAAAAAATATGACTTAAAGTGAAAGTTGTCAATTTGTTGGAGCAAAACAAATGGATTTTTGGTACCAAGCACTACTTTAACAAAGCAGTCTTCCATGCCTAACGGCCGAGGTGAACAGTACAGGAATACCTTTTTGTCTCGTATCAATTAAACGTTAGGCGAAATCATTCTACCTTTTTTCTTACTGCTACTTATATAGATATGAAAAGAGTCCAACATTTTTTATTTTTTTAACTTAGCACAGCAATCAGGTCCAAATAACTTTCTCCATGAACTCATAACATCATTCTACGTTTAAATTACGTTGGTGACAAAAATACATAGGTTCTTAACGATTTTCACAGTGTCTAAGCCTTATCCATGCTAACGAGCGAATGACTGTTATCTAACTAGAGCAAAAAGGCTAGTTAAACTAATGCACTTGGAAATGAACGTCAAGGGCGTAGCCAACTTTTCGACTCTTTTTGCTTCAGCATTTATAAGAGTCGTATTATAAAAGTCAAGCGGGCGAAATAAAAAATGTAGGCACGGATATATGGGGCTCTAGGCTGGCCACGCCCCTGAATGTTAAGTTGGCCACTTACAAAAAAATAACAATTTACACTGATCAATGTATATCATTTTTTCAAGAATGACTTTTTTGAATTCACAACACTTCATGCTTCAATTAACGAGCGAACGATTATTACCAAGCTTCAAAAGTAGTCCATGAAAATATCGGATAGAAGTAAATGCTGAAAATTTGGTTTCTTGAAAGCAATCCACACTAGAGTATAATAATTTTATAGGAATACCTTTTATGCATTCTCAAAACTCCTTAATCTTGAGGGAGTTTCTAAGCGTTTTTTTTCCTTGTCGTCTGCATGTTGGGCATTGAATTATCCCGCTCATTTGCGTGGTATCTATACTAAATTAGACCCTTTTGTACACCCTTTAATCCAATTAATCTACGCTCGAGTTATGTCCGTCTGAAATAAGTCAACTAGTTGATTGTAGGACTGTCAAGAGGACCTGGCAGGTCATCGGCTATTTTTGGCTTCGATTTCGTGATTAATTTACTGCATAAACAATCACATTACTGAAGTAATGAATCCACGAAAATCTTTGAACTCTCCCAAAGAATTCAGAAGGCAATTTGCCGATTTCGGCCGGTTTATTTCAAATTCTCTTTCTGTACATGATACGTCACGATTTGCAGTAAATTAAAGAATTTATAAAACTTAAAGATATAATCAACAGGTTTGTTTACGAAGAATTGATTGTCACTTAAATAAAAAAATATAAAAATGCCATCATTTTAGAGTATACACTTCTAATCCGTTGTAGTCTGTGACCAAAATTTGTCCATCTGGCGTTGTGGTAACACCCCAAGGAAATTGTATTTTAAGATCAGTACTTGTCTTCCGAATGAATTTTCCTTCCAGTGAAAACATTTGAATGCGATTATTCAACATGTCACATACTAACACGTTGCCATCCTTGTCAGTACATAAGCCATACGGCTGATCCAATTGTCCATCACCGTTTCCTTTTTCTCCAAACTTGTACAAAAATTGTCCTTCCTCATCAAACACTTTCACACAGTCATTTTTGCTGTCAGTCACAATGAACTTGTCCTCGTAACAAACGCAGCCAAGTGGTTCATCTAGCCTTTCTGGGCCGCCGTCTCCAAACTTCAACACAGGTTTACCATCCATTGTAAACATCTGAATTCTACTGTTACCATAATCCACTACCACGATAAAACGTCCATCGCTAGTAATGCAAACACTAGTGGGAAACTTTAATTTTCCGTCTCCACTTCCCTCTTTTCCAAAGCTTTTCACACATTTCCCTGTCTGTATATTTAACCGCTGTATTCGGTGATTACATTCATCTGCCACCAGGATCTCGTCATCCTTTAGGAATGTGACGTCAGCAGGATTGTCAAAATGTCCGACCTTGTCTCCATAAACACCAAGTCTTAGTACAAATTTTCCTGTGTCGTCAAATACCATGATACAATGTCCATCAACAACAGCCACAGCAGTAACTCCTTTACTGTTCACTGCAATGCCAGCTGGACCCTGGAGCATTTCTCCATGAGAGTCCAACTTTCCTATAACGTCAAACTCTCGTGATTTGAGGAAAATAGAAAACGGACTCTTGGCAAGTTTCTGTTCATTTATCTTTAATTCCATTTCATAAGTACCTGGTACTTTTGCCACAAACTTTGTCTGAAACCCTCCATCTTCTCTTTCACTTGTCACCAAACTTGTCACCTGATCCGCAGGCCCTATGTGTACTTCGATACGATCTGTGTGTCGAGTGTTTCTGATTTCTCCTTCGCTTGTTTTAGGACGAATTAGAAGCTCTGTTTCTACACCAATTCGGAAATTCTGAACCAGTCCTTCCACGGTCGATCCCTGTACATCTGTTTTGCTGAACTTCGTAAATCCCAAACTCAAACTCTCTGGTTCACATGTCGACACAAACTCTACAAACGAGTTAACCGGAAGTACTGGCATTGTGGTCTTCATGAGGTCTTCGATTCGCTCTTCCACATTCTTCTTGTTTTGCATTACGACTGAACTTGAGCTTCTTTCAACCAGGTTGTTACTGAACTCCAATGCTTGGTCAAGCTGCTTTTCAATAGAGACAACCGATGCTTTCCCAGAATTCAATTTCTCAATCCTCGACACACGAGCCTTCTCAAGGGCAGTAACGGCTTCATGCTCCAGTTCTTTGAGCTTTGTCATCATCTGTTCGACTGCTTGGGTAACTTTGCGTTTAGCGGTGGTAATGTTCGCTTCCAACTCATGCTCCGTCTTCTCGAACTCACGAATAACATCTCGGCAGACTCCTTTCTTCTGCTCAACAAGCTCGGCTCGGAGAATAATGTTTGCTTTTTCATCATCCGCTGCCTTTCCAAGCGGAACAACATTGTGGCTTTTATGCCTGTGTTAACACAAACTTGACAAGCACAGCTTTGACAGCCCACGCAATAAAACTTAGTGATCTCTCTCTCGTGATACTTCACCGAGCAAAATGACTGCCGTTTCAACAACGCTTCGTAGTCTGCGTCTTTAAACTGTCGCACTGGGGTGACTTTGTGTCCCTCAAACAAAGTATCTCGAAACACTTCGTGTGCTTTCGCACAGTCGAGGCACATAAACTTCTCACATTCCAAGCAGTAGTTGACCTCAGCGCTCTTTTTCTGGCATGTACTACAGCTGATCTCATTTCCTTCGCCACTGCGTCGCACGGCAAGAAGACTCAACAAACTGTTGTGTAGAAAACTGCTTGGCAGATTATCAAAACGCTTTCCTTCGGGGATACGAATTTGTGCCTGACACTCGGGGCATCGGTAAAACCCTCCTTTTTGGCTCGTTAGTGCATGTCTCTCCAGGCATTCACAGCAGAACGTATGAAGACAAGCAATGGTCTTGGGTTTGGTGTAAGTATCCAAACAAATCGAACATGTTACATGTTCTTTGAGGTATTTAAGAAGCGACTCCATCACGAATTGGTTACTAACCCGTATGTTGTGTTTGTGATTCCGAGAAACTGAACTGGGGGTAGCATTCTATTTTAAGCAGCGAGTCAGATCTGTTTAGGATCGCGTAATCCTCGCGTGGAAGTTGACAGTTTTGCATTGAAAATTTATCCACTTATTGTTTACTTTCTCTATCTCTAGGCGATAGCGTGACCGAATGCGTCGTTCTCGAGTCTGTCACCAAATAGAACTTGCCACGAATTTTTGGAAAAAAATTATCCACCTCGTTTTCTTTGTTTTATTGGGATTGGAATTCCGAGAACTTGTCTGATAGCCAAATAATAATCAGTATCCTATTAAAAGTAGCCAATCACATCTCTTCAGAAGAAATTTCGTGTTTCCTCAAGCGGTAAGTGATAGCTTCAGCTTTGGATTTCAAAATTTCATAATTTTTCTAAGGAAGCGTGAGAGAGTAACAATAAACAAATGTCTGGTTTTCACGTGCTGTCACGATAGGAAAATCCGTGAGATTAACGTAAGGGCAAAATCTACTTTGCTATAAGATCGGAAACTAGTTCTTTTAAGGTTATAACCTGTCTGAGTTCGTTTTGCGTACCGCAATTGGTGCATGGTGTGGACTAGGATCAGTGTCAGAGAAACTGCTCACCCACCCCTCCCCTAACTCAAAAAACAGTCAACCGGTAACAGGTAAGGGTTGATGTGGTGTCAGATGCTCCAATTGTTGCAGTAAAAGTGTTAAATAAATGTGGGCGAAAGTAGATTAAAAAAACGCTCGGCTGCAATTCCTCTGTGCCACACTATTTCCAGTTTATTCTTTTGACCATGCAACTTTCAAACATCAGCCGGCCGGTTCAACAAATGTGAACGGAGCGGAGGGATGATGGGCGAAAAAAGTCACACAATTGAAACGAGATGGATGAGTCACGCTCGTGACAGCCGTGCAGAGAGCGAGGCTGGGCGCAATCTCCCCTTCTGTTCATGGCTGTTTAAATAGGGTTCGTGTTCTTTAAAAACCCTGCGGCTCTTTCCTTTGCTCGCGCACTGAACAATGCTTGAAGATAAAATACAGGGTCTGCGAATGGACTAGAATTTGAAAGCCCATAATTTCTTTAGACACTTCAATTTTTCCTCGCAGCTAACGCAGTTTTTGCGTGACACAAACAACTCATGCGCAGTTTATTCCCCTAACCATCTGCTTCCTTAACAGATTTAGGAACGCTTATTAAAAGGAACAAGCTTTATTATCCAACTACACCTAGACGAGTACAAATAACGCCATAGACGAGTACAAATATCACGCGGTATTTGTACTCGTCTATTGTAGTACCGGTTAAACAGGTTTTCTCGCATCGCGCAAGCGAAGAATTGGATTGTAGTTACGAAAAAAAAAAGGGGGGCGGACAATTTGAATCATATTTCCGACCACGAAGAGTCAGAATGGCTGGCAAATATAGGTCCAAGTTCATAAGATGAATCGAACGAAGAAAAATAGCTTGACGACCAGAAAATTTCTTCATTTAATGAAGAAAATAGAAACAGCGACACAACAACGCGCCAATTCCGTTCCGCTTCTCATACTTCTGTCACGCACTCCCCATAAATCAATATCCGCGAAATTCGCCCGCACTGAAATAACAGTTTGGCGTGTTGGATAATAAATAACTTATTAGAAGTTTTGTTGTGTAGTATCGCTGAGTATTTTTACTCGTTATTTGTATTTTGACTCGCCCTACGGGCTCGTCAAAATACGGCACAACTCGTAAAAATACTCAGCGACATTACACAACCAAACGTCTAATAAGATATATGTACTTTCACCCTCCTTAAATGGAAAGTAACAGGAGCAGCGCTTTCAGGTAGATTAAGTTTGGGATAGAGAAAATCATTGAAAAAAATCCAACTGAGGGAGCGGTCGTTATTTATCGCCGGGAAGGGGGGAAGGAGGGTATAATTGGGGAGATCAGTCGTCGCAGGCAGAATATAAAGGGGGGGCTATGGAAAATTGACTGCCAATAAGAAGGGGGGGGAAATCAGAATATCGTGGAATCTTATGGATGGATCAGTTAAGCCTTATTGTGACACAACACAATCCTACCACCCCCCTCCCCCCCCCCCGCGATAAGTAATGACCGATCCCCGAGGAATAGTTGTTTAAGAGTACCTGATGAATTGAAAACATGGCAGACCCAACCTCCACCACTTCTCGGTCGCCAACAGCGAGATTCCTAGCCTCTGCACCAGCTCTGACCTGTAAATCAAACAAATTAACTAAGAACCTTTTCATCATATTCAGCGTTTTCAAGCCATTATTAGATGAGTGTCGCAGGTAATCCGAAAATGCTTTGGTTTTAACTGTGAAATGTTCAGAAGGCAACCGTGGACGATAATCCTACTCATGTACGTTGGATCAGCGGCGATCTAATTGGCCAAAAATAACGAATATAAATATAGAGGCAAGACCGATACAACGTAGATAAGTTTTAAGACGGAGCACTATATTTCGGCTGGCCAAACCAGCCTTCTTCAGGTGCAGTGGGAATTGACATCGAATTAAGGTGGTACTTAGATAGTACCAAACAGATTCAAAACTTTAACCAAGTGTGACCTGATTATTTGCATTTTCCCGCCAGCCAGTTTACCTGTTTTCATTTTCAGTTCTCATTAGCTGCTCATGTTATTTTCCTTTCATCTTGTCGTTCCTTGAGATATATCGGGTTTTGGTTTCATAACACTCCCCTGCCCTATTATGAATGGGATTACAATCTGTGGTAGGACACCCTACTCCTCCTCTCCCCCCTCATTTTTTTTCCCCAACAGTCAACCAGTGACCAAGTATACTCCGCTGGGGAGAAGGTCACTGTGAGAGTCAAGTTTCTTGCTCAAAATAAAACACAATGACTTGACCAGTTCTTTAACCCAGAGTTCAGCTGGCTAACTGTTAACCTCTTACACCCTAACATCAGTATACATATATTCCATACTGTTCCCTAAACATTTCCTAAGGTGCGGACAAGGGGAATTTGTAAGGAGAAATTAGATACTAGTCACTCTGACTTACTTTATCTTCTTTTTTTATCTTGAAATTTCCTCTCTGTTGAATTCAAAGCTTGTCCAGACTTACCTCGGATGCAGCTGCTTTGGGTGGAGTCCTTCGAGGGGGGTCTCGAGAATGAGGTGTGGGTACAGATGGAGATGCTGCTCTATTTCTGTGCCAGCGTAGCACTGAAAACAACATATAGAGCAATTTTAACTCTTACAATCTCAAGATCTCATTAGTAATTCTCCTTACTGTCTGCCATAAAATTCTTACGATGTAAGTTTGGAGAATTTGGTATTGGATCAACCGATAATCTCCTGATTTCTATTTTCCTTATTCTCATCACTAGTCTGCTCGATATTGTATTATACACACATACATACATACATACATACATACATACATACATACATGCATGCATGCATACATACATACATACACACATACATACATACATACATACATACATGCACACACACACACATACATACATACATACATACACACACACACATACATACATACATACATACATACATACATACATACATACATACATATATACATACATACATACATAGGTTAATTGACCACTCCGCATAGGTGCTTTTCAGGGCCAGCACCCACCCATCCCACCCAGGGGAGGACATCCACCACATATTAGTCTCGTGCGTGGGAAATTAACGTCTCCTACCCCTAACCCTGCAGGAGACGGGGCCTTAGGTTTATTCGTCATTATCCGAGAGGACTAGAATATCTATCCATTTCTTGATTATAGAAAGGTATCAAATTCTCCTCACTTATTTTAAGACCATGAGTATTGGTCCGGCCGGAACTTGAACCGTCGACCTCCCGCACAGCACAATCCGGCGCTCTAACCAATTGAGATAACCGGGAGGTTGTATTGATATCGTAGGGAGAAAGAATCTGTCCTAGTCACTCATGGGAGTTAAAAGGTTAATAAACAACTGATCACAAGCTGGGAGCCTAATCAGTTAAAAGTATGCAAAACAAACAAATAAATAAAGACCAACACAAAAACAAATTATAAGTTTCAGCGGACTAATAAATATAACACGCTAGATGTAGTTGTCTGACGACTTCCTTGGAGACTCCAATTTCTTGCATGCGCACTGAGGACCCCTTTCAGTCCTCTAAAGCATGGTTCACATATGATCGCTGACGATCGCAGGCGATCGCACTCGATCGCATGCGATCGTCGGCGATCATACGTGAACAGCACTGCGATCGTGTATGATCGTGTGTGATAGAGTGCGATCGCGATCATAGGCGATCGCAGGAATAGAACGATCGGTTGCGATCATACGTGAACAAAGTTCTGCGATCATGCGATCGGAATGTGTCCCATAATGCTATTTTTCCCTGCAGCGTGAAGCACTGCAAGCGGCATGATACCATATTAACCAGTTGCTTATCAACTTTTACATGTGCGTGTGTTTCGACAAGATGGAAGGTAAAATTGGCGCGGAACAGTTAATGGAAGAAATTAGAAAATACGATTGTTTGTTCAATCGCTTTAGCAAAGAACTCTCTCTTTCTTAAGACTAAACGACGTTTCTTCTTCAGTTTAATGTAGCGACGATTTTCCGTTTAAGTGAAGACAACAGAAGCAGAATGTTAGCACCTATTAAAAGTTCAGCGCCCTCTGCATCCATATTGGTTGACTGGAGTTACATTGTACTGTCGCTGAATGGTAAATCGTGGACTCACGGTTGTCAAAGATCCCCGCGATCGGCTGCGTTCATATGTGAACATGCGATTCGCGATCTTTGGTTGAGTGGTTTCAGCGGTTTCAGCGATCGTCTGCGATCGTCTGCGATTATATGTGAACCAGGCTTAAGGAACTTTTCATCAAATGTTCCCCAGGGATTTCTGATCTTTTCCTTGAGGAATCCTCACACATGACCGCAGTTCTGAAAGGGCTCTTTTTATGTGTAACTGATAAGTTACCTTCATCATATATAGTCAACCTTATACAAGTTTGTCTTCCACACCATTACCTAATGATAATAATAACACCTTTAAATAGACACGATAATGTTTAAAGCTGAACAGCTGGTGGGGTCGTGTGTAGATCCAAATAAACTTTAATTTAAATAAACTCAAATGATGATGGTTTTTGAGGAGAGGGGAAAACCGGAGTACCCGGAGAAAATCCTCTCGGAGCAGAGTAGAGAGAACCAACAAACTCAATCCACTTATGACGCCGGGTCCGGGAATCGAACTCGGGACACATTGGTGGATGGCGAGCGCTCTCACCACTACGCCAACCCTGCTCCTATATAAATTATGTTACATTCAATTAAATTAAGTTGATTATAAGATCATTTATGGGAACAGTGCTTAGTGTCCTTCCAACTGTACTACAGCTGATCTCATTTCCTTCGCCACCGCGTCGAACGGTAAGAAGACTCAATAAACTTTTGTGCAGAAAACTGCTTGGCAAATTATTAAAACGCTTTCCTTCAGGGATGCGAATTTGTGCCTGACACAAAACGTAGGAGGCGGCGTGGTCGAGTGGTTAGGGTGCTGGACTTATAATCCGGTGTCCCGGGTTCAAGTCCTCTACCCTGCCACTCACTGGATTTGTTCTCGGTTGCCCCTAATTTAACTCCTCGGCTGCGCTCTGAAATAGCCCATTGGTCTCCCTCCTGCCAGTGGGGATTTTTAAGCTCTTAGTTAGTCTACATTGTGGCTGAAAAGCCTCTAAGGGGGAGCTTCAATTAACGTATATTATTATTATTATTATTATTATTATTATTATTGTTATTATTATTATTATTATTATTATTATTATTATTATCACACTCGGGGCATGGATAAAGCCCTTGTTTTTGTCTCGTTAGTGCATGTCTCTCCAGGCATTCCAGCAGAACGTACACAAGCAATGGTCTCGGGTTTGGTGTAAGTATCCAGACAAATCGAACATGTTACATGTTCTTTGAGGTTTTCAAGAAGCGACTCCATAACGAATTGAAGGCAAAAACACACCTTCCACGCATTGTTTGTTTCGAGAAACAGAAATTGAAATTTGCATTCTATTTAAGGACTGAATCAGATCTCTTTAGGATCACGCGATGTTCGCGTGGGGTTTAACGGCTTTGCGTTGATGATTTGTCACTATTTGTGTGATTTTTATGCAAGTAATTCCTCGAATTCTTTCAGTCTTCTTTCTTCATCCCTGAGTAATTAGATAGATTTCATGACGTGATATAATGCGCCGTTCTCGAGTCTGTCACTAAATAGAACATGCTACGAATGTTTGGAAATAGATCAACTACCTTATTTTCTCTTCGCAACATTTACTGGCGTGTAATGAGTTTGGTATTCCGAGAAACTTGTCTGATAGCAAAAAATAATCAGTATCCGATTAAAAGCCGTCAATCACATCTCTTCAGAAGAGATTTTGTGTTCTCTCAAGCTGTATGTAATAGCTTCAGTTTTGGAGTCCGATATTTCGCAATTTTTCTAAGGAAGCGTGAGAGAGTAACAAGAAACAAACGTCTGGTTTTCATGTGCTGTCATGATAAGATCTGTGAGATTAACGAAAAGGTAAAATCTGCATTCTTATAAGAACGGGAACTAACTCTCTAAAGATTATAACCTATTTTGGCTCGTTTGCGTATCGAACTTGGTGTGGATCGTGGACTACGATGAATGTCTGAGAAACTGCGCACCCACCCCTCCCCTAACCAAAAACAGTCAACCGATAACAAGCTAGGGTGGTTGGACTAGTTGCCCAGAGAGACCACCAACTCTTGCAGTAAAAGTGTGAAATAAATGTACGTTAAAGTAAAACAAGAAAAAAAAAAGGCTCGGCTGCAACCTACCTGTGCCACACAGTTTATTCTTATAACTATGCAACTTTCAAACATCAGCCCTCCGGTCAACAAATGTAAACGGAGAGGGGAGAGGGGGAGGGGGTGGGGGGAGAATGGATAAAACCAGTTACGCTATTGAAAGCAGATGGAGGAGTCACCCTCTTAACTAAGCTTTTCTCTTTTGACGCATTCGGTAACAGCCTAACATGTGGTGAAGCTGGCGTGATCTCCCCTTCTGTCCGTAGCTGTTTAAATAGGGTTCGTTTTCTTCAAAGGGGTCTGTGAATGGCCTAGAATTTGAAAGCTCATTATATCTTTGGGCACTTCGCTTTTTACTCGCAGCCCGCGCAGTTTTTGCGTGACATAAATCACTCATTCGCAATTTATTCCCCTTAGTATCATTGTTTGGCGTTTTAAAAGCTTAAGGTGAAAAGTAAAACCTAATGTAATTCTAGTTGACAGGTTCTATCTCTCTAGAAGACAGGGTTGTTACACTAGTCGGCACTCTGAAAAAAGGTGCCGGCTATTCCGAATGCTTGTGGCTCAAATTTTTAGCACAGAAGCGTAAGGTACTGGTGGAAATAAAACTTTTCAGTGCCGCTTGTTTTGTATCACAGCCCGGTTACTCAAAACCTTTTGGACAATCGTAAGAAAGAATCACCTGACCACGCGTAAATACGAATTTTACCTTTGAGTGTTGATCAGTGATAACATCTCTCACTCGTTCCCTCTTTACACTCGTGAGAGATATTATAAAGTCGTATCCACTAGCAGAAAATTATTGCCTTGCTTATTCTATAATTAATAATAACGCATTTCGATCGAAGACAGTTTTTACAACACAATTTCAGAGAATCGAATGCAGAGAACAGATAAAGTCAGCTCGCAGAAAAGCTACGTCGACTTCCGACTAAATAGAAAACAAATTCTCTGCACAAACATGGAAGAAAGTTGGTAAAAAGAGTTTATTAATCTACTCTCAGTTCTGACACGGCCTTAGTAACTTTAAATGATATGTACACACAAATATAAAACACAGTTTTCTCATAGAGCGCATTTCGCCCGAGTGTCCTTAACCCAAATTCACAGCATGATCACAACTGCCAAGAAAAAAAGTTACCATCATCATTATTGACCAATGAGAACTCAAAGCAGAAACAGGCAACCTGCTTGAAGCGCGGGAAAACGAGAGGGACCAAGTTGTGATTGGTTTTAGTTCTTGCATTTGATTGGCAGAGATGGTGGCGCGGGATTTCTGGACCAATCAGAGAACGAAGGCGGAACCAAAGCAATGCAGGATCACTTTCGATACTCAGTCGGAAACTGCTCTAACAAAGGAAACCTAAAGCAGTGTCTGATGCGCTGGTAAAAGTGCTGGTCTTGATGAGACTCATATTATTCAAGAGGGCAGTACAATCTTTTAAAACAAGAACAGACTAAACCAATGCAACCATTACTACTCACTCAACTGAAAATGACTTCAAAAGTTTACAATATTATCAGACAGGGACTAGACTTCACAGAATTCTACCATGTCTAATGATTGGGTCGCTAGATGCTTGCGTTGTATTTCGTTACTCGTTAGGTCTGATCTGAAGAGTTATTTTCTGTTGGTTATCCAAGCATTCTCGTAGTTTGTTCTCAGTCATCGTCAGCCTTTGTTCCAAAATCGAAACCGTCTGCAAAAAAAGTGACTGAATGAAAATGACTCTCTCTTTCCCGACCGGGCCAAAACTTCTTTCCCGACTGGGCCATGGAATTCATTGCCAACCGCTTATTCCGAAATGAGCCCCAACCTGCGGTCAGGTATTTCTTTTTCCAGGGGGAGGGAAGATACTGAGCAACTGTAGTGCTTCCCCACCCCCATAAAAGACCGCCTGATTAAGGCTTCATGAACCCATCCTTATCAAAGATTGGTAACGGGGAGTCAGCGGAAATTGAGTACACGAAAACCATGTCCCCGTTTCTAAGTCGTGTGTCTTGCTTAATGAAGGGTGTTTTGAAACGGGTATTGATCCATTGTCGGTTTGTGAAAATTTTCATTGGGCCACACTTTTGCCCCATTCCCCCTTTCATGGTCCCCCCACCTCCCAACTCCCTGGTATTCTCCGAAATGCTTGACAACGTGATGACGTCAGTAACAGGTGTTCACCCCCTCCCCCACTCCCAAGGCTCTTGGTTTCGAAAATAGTTCCCTGTCCAGAAATGCTCCTACGACAAACCTGTGTTAGCACATCCAGCTGGCCCACAATGTGCTCCAGAGTCATGCTCAGTTGTGGAGGAATATCTCTTCTTTCCAGGGGTGTAGTGAGGGGAGGCTTTGTAGCTGGGATACCTCCCAAACCATCGGTCTCCCCAGTCCTCCCAGTTACTTCATCTAGTTTGCTCTGTCTCTGAGTAATGAAAATTGGCGAGAAAACATTTTGGTTAGTTTGGCTCTCAAACGGAATTAAGTCAGGGGGGAGGGGTTCCCGTATATTTTTGAAAAGGTGTAGTGCGATTACATCAGAAAACATGCAGATTAAAATGAGATAAAAAAACACTTGGAATTCCTATTTCCCACCCCCCCTCCCTCTCACGGAGTTAGGCCCTCCTAAATTTACTGCACTAATCCAAGGGACCTATTTAAGTCTGCAGTCTGCGGAGATAAAGAACTTATGATCTGCTAACGATCATCTACCTCATTTTCTCTTCATTACTTGAACCACTGCTCTTCCTTCTTGTTCATCATCAATTTTAGCGTCTAGACTCAAATATGGGTGCAGCAAACGGAGGAAGAAGTTATTTAGCGTGTTTTTTTTTTTTTTTTTTTTTTTTTTTTCGGAGCATCAAACATTTAGCAAGTTAAGTTCCGCTAAGGAAGCCAAAACGACTCTTGGCCCTTACAACTCTGAGAGTGACTAGTATCTCGCATCCTAACCCTGAATCACACATTTACGTCACGAGAATATGGGAAATGATCCCCATATAAAGAAATTCTTGATTGTCAAACAAATTCTCCTTGCTAGGAGAAGGGAGTGTATGAACAACAGTATGGAGAATATGCATACTGATGTAACAGTTAGGGTGTAAAGCGTCAAGGCAAGAAATCAGGTCAACTACACACGAGACTACAGTAATAAGCGGGGAACTGTGTGCGATAAGCTGCCTTATATTTTATCCTGGTAACTACTCAAGAAGGAACGATGTACAAATTTCTTAAAGAATTGTTAAAGGACTGAAATCGTGAGAACCACAAAAAATGCATGAACGTTTTTTTCAATTCAACGACAAACACCAATTTGTAACGGTAAATACACCGAATGCAAATATGGCGTCCAATTTGAATTGCCGTTGTTCTGGACTGACTAGCCTCGTCTTCACGTGGAAATACAAAAGGATAATTACATGTGTGAGAGGCTAGTCAGTCCAGAACAATAGCAACTCAAATTGGACGCCATATTTGCATTCGGTGTATAACTCATTTCAAACTTCTTTTAAAAATACACTGATCCATCCAAGTACTAAGTTAATTACAAACAAATCTATGAAACAATATACACTTGGCAATGTCCGTTCTAAAATGAGTTCAAAGAAAACCTGAGTCTTATAGTGAAAATTGCTTGTCTATTTACTAGGGAAAACAAAGGTTTTCGGTACCAACCGCTAGCTAACTAAACATTTTCCTGCTTATTAACCAAGGTAAACTGTGCGGGAAAACCTTTTTGTCGTTTTTTCCTTCAATTTTTTGGTGAAATTATTCACAACTTTTTCTTTCTCTGATACCTCTCTATCTGAAAAGAAGTATAAGTTGTTTTCGGCTTATTTCAACTTTGAGAAGCAATCAGGTCAAATAATTCTCACCTTTAATTTATCATAACATTTTACGATCAAAAAACGATGCTGATAAAAGTATATTGGTACTTCACAATGTTCACACTGTTTACGACTTAAACAAGGTAACTACTGTCAATATGTATATTTCTAAAAAATTCGATAAAAAGAGACGCTTCCGTTCGACGAACTAACGATTGTTATCAAGTTTGAGAAAAAGTCCACGAAAATGTCTGATTGAAATAAATGCTGAAAACGTCGATTACCTAAAAACAAATTACACTAGCATAAAACAACTTTATACGAAAGCCGACTTTAAGGATCACCTAAAGAATTGAAAAAGCAAGTCGCCGATTCTAGTTATTTTCTTCCCAATTAGTCTTTTACGACACATGACAAATCACGAATTTCCGCTGAAGTAATAAAATCATAAATCTCAAAGATATTCTCAGCAGTTTTAAATATCAAGTTTAATTTAATTTAATTTAATAGCTTTCGTCAACCGGCAGGGACACCGCAACAGCTTGCGCCAATTACTGCGGGCCCAATAAACCCACCCATCCCACCCCAGGGGAGGACATCCATCACACAGTAATCTCGTGCGTAGAAAATTAACGTCTCCTACCCCAACCCTGCAGAAGACGGGACTTCCATTTATTCGTCCCTATCCGAGACTACAATATCTAACCATTTCTTGATGTTATAGGAAGGCAGCAAATTCTTCTCAATTATTTTAAGACCCTGAGTGTTGGTCCGGCCGGGGCTCGAACCCTCGACCTCCGCACAACAGTCTAGCGCTCTATCCATTGAGCTAACCGGGAGGCGGTTAAGATTCGGCGTATGTTAATGTCATAAATGTGCATTCATTTCAGAATGTATACTTCATTTTCTTTAAAGTCTGTTATCAAAATCCGATCATCTGGCATTGTAGTAACAGCCCAGGGCCAATGTAAGTTCAGATTAGTACCTGTCTTTCCCATGAAAGCTCCTTCCAATGTAAACATTTGAATGCGATTATTCAATTTCTCACAGACGAGAATACTGCCGTATTTGTCAATACATATGCCCCAAGGCTTGTCCAACCGTCCATCACCGTTTCCTTTCTCTCCGAATTTGTACAAAAACTTTCCTTTGCCATCAAACACTTTGACACAGTTATTACCTGAGTCAGAAACAATGAACTTGTCCTCGTAGCAAGCACAGCCGAGCGGATGATCCAGCCTCTTTGAGCCGCTGTCTCCAAACCTCAACACTACTTCGCCATCCATGGAAGATACCTTAATTCTGCTGTTATTATACTCTGTTACAACAACAAAACGTCTATCGCTTGTAATACAAACACTTCCGGGGTTCTTTAACTCCCCGTCTCCTCTTCCCTTTTTTCCAAAGCTTTCACAAAGTTTCCTGTTTGTACATTCAACTGCTGTATTCGATGGTTTCCTACGTTTGTCACCAGAATCTCTTCATCGTTTAGGAAAGTGACGTCGACTGGTTCCTTTAATTGCCCAGCTTTTTCTCCTTGACAACTGAGTTTTCGGACAAATTTTCCTGTCTCATCAAATCCCCGGATTTAGTACACGACTCGGGAAGTCAGGGGGCCAATAACTGAAAACAACCAATCAAAATGCTCTATTGCCGGTCTATATTCTCTCCGTATTGGACCGGGCACTGTCCCGAATGGTCCCGAATGATACCGCACTTGTGTCCCTTTGAATTTCAGTCGTGTAATAAATCTCTTATTAACCAAGCTTGCTCGGGACCGTACTAGAAGAATATCAGCCCATCGAATATCGAATGCGAATTTATCGGATGCGAATTTGTGCCTGACACTCGGGGCATGGATAAAACCCTTGTTTTTGTCTCGTTAGTGCATGTCTCTCCAGGCATTCACAGCAGAACGTATGAAGACAAGTAATGGTCTTGGGTTCGGTGTAAGTATCATGACAAATCGAACACGTTACATGTTCTTTGAGGTTTTTTAGAAGCGACTCCATTACAAATGTCCGACTTTAACACATGCGTGAAATCTACTTGTGATTCCGAGAAACTGAACTTGAATTAGCATTCTATGTAAAGCAGCGAATCAGATCTCTGTAAGATCGCGTGATCTTTACGCAGAGTTTGACAGCTTTATGTCGATAGTTTAACACACTATTGTCTGATTGCTGTATCATTGCGTAATCCAGTGGGTTTCATAGCGTGACCCAATGTGTTGTTGTCGACACTTAGTTACCAAATGCTACAAGCAACGGACACCTCAAAAAAGACCATCTACCTCACTTTTTCTTCGTTACAATTACCGCTGTTTTTTTCTCGTTCATGATCAATCTTCCCTTCTAGACTCCACTTTAGGCACAGCAAACGGAGCAAAAACACGATGGAAAGGCTAATGGGAACAAAGTTTAATGTCTGGAACAATGCTGACCCTAAAATCAAAAACTCTCATCTAACGAAAATAACAACATCCTACTCCATCTTTGGAAAAGCGGTGAATTTAACCGAAAACCAAAACACAACATACCCTCTCTCGTTGCAATGGATGAAAGAACAGTGAATGGAGAGTACTTTGACACAGTAAGCAGTTTTGTTTAACATAGGTGACTACTCAAGCGGGCCGCGAGAAATACAGATTCCTTCTATAAATGTTAAAGGACTGAAACCGCGAGAGCTATGAAAAAAAAAAAAGGAAATTCGTCTAATTTAATGGCAAACAAAAAATTTTACCACGAATAACTTTTCAAATCTTAAATTTTTCTATAAAATTGTATTGATTCATTCAAATTTTAACTTGGTCACAAAAAAATATATAAAACAATTTATTAAAAACTAGATCATTGGATAATGCAATTCAAGACTTTTTATTGGCTTAGCCATTAGAGTATATCAGCCAATATACCATAATCTACAAATATGGAAAGCGTACGTGTCAGCTTAAAATTAAAAGGGAGCTAAAAATTTAATAAAATGTAATAATTTAATTTAACGTTTTTAATAAAACAATTATTCCACTCGCGCTTGTTGGATGTGAGATGATTATAGACAACTCGGCGCTACGCGCCTCGTTGGCTATCTACCATCTCATATCCAACGCGCGCTCGTGGAATAATTGTTAAATACACTTGCCAATCTCTATTATAAAATGAGTTCTACGAGTATTTGGGAAAAGCTGCATCGCCTTCATGGCATATGCCCCAATGATTATTTGTATCATAGAGTAGTGGATACTTTCCCAAAAAAGAGGAAGAGGGATGCTATATTATTTCTACCAACTAGATGACACAAGCAAGACTGCGCTCCGATGAGAAAACGAATTTATTTTCCCCAGATCGTGTCAGTCACGGTCAATGAGTGGTCGGACAAAACACCATAAAATAAACCTAACTAAAGTAATATCGAAATCCTTCGGAACGCTTCTCGACAACACTCTGCTACTGAACTATATATAACTAAAATAATGACTACTAATTGCGAACAAGCTTGTTCGACAAAGAGTATAGCCAGGTCGCATGCGTTATGCGACAACAACACAATTTATTACGTAATAGTCCATTTTTACAGTTGAGTGCTTGGTTGCCAAGCCTTTGAATGGGAGTGAGGCTAGAGATGACCTTGTTATGATACAAACCTTGCTGCCTTTCAAATATAAATCACTTTGTTATCATGCTAACCAGATACAGGTCTCTATCACGACAAGGTCATCTTTAGCCTCACTCTGAATCAAAGGCTTGGCAACTAAGTACACAACTGTAAAATGGCCTATTGTCTTCGTTATTGCAAGTTTGTGAACACTCTCCGCACGGTTTTGTAATCAAAGTCTTTTCAAAATTGCGAATACATAAGATATCTACTGGCGCAGTCTCACCCGGTCTAAAAGCAATCCTAAAAAGACCGCTTCAGTCAAGGATTTAGGACACAAGTTAAAGTAAACTGTTTAAATAATTGAATGAAAAAACAGTAAAGGTAATTTTCAAGTCTAACGAGTAAAGTTATTCGCAACGCATCCAGTACAATACTCGTTTCAACAAGGGTCAACAGTATGCAAAACAAAAAGATAAGGAATGTAGAACAGTAAGACAGTGAAAAAAGTCTCACAATGTCAGTAATTAATTCAATCGACATTTTCATAATGATTCTGTATGCGAAACGTTCCTAAAACATACTTTAAAAATTTGACTAAAAGTGAAAGTTGTCTTTTTGTCACGTAAACAAAGGTTTTCGTTACCCAGCGTAAGTTTATCCAAACTCCTTCACGCCTAACAGCCAAGCTAAACGGTACGGGAAAACCTTTTTGTCGTGTCCGTTTCAATTTCTTGGTGAAGTCATTCAACATGTTTTCTTACAAGTGCCTACCTCTCTGAAAACAACTTAACTGTTAATTCAACCTTGAGCACCAATCAGGTCTAAATAATTCTCTATAATGCTTAGCTCAAATTACCACGCTGATAAAAGTATATAGGTACTTAACAATTTTCACAATGTTTACGACTTAATTATGCAAACTAACTGTCAATATGTATACCGTAAATCTAAAAATTCGATATGGAGACTGAGATACTTCCGTGTTCGACGAGCGAACGATTATAATCAAGCTGCAAAACAAGGCCACGTAAAAATCTAAGAGAAATAAATGCTGAAAAGTTGATTGCTTAAAAAAACAATTTACACTTAAAGCGGTTCAGGCTAATCACATTTCCAAAAGCAAATAAGTACTACGCGATGGCCAAATTGTTTCTAGTTTAATCGTGTTGACTACTGTCAATATTAATCCTATTACTTAAAGTTGAAAATACGATGCCACTAAAAGCAAATGAATACCAAGCAATTGCCACAATTTTTAAGGTTAGCTACAATCAAAATGTATAAATTTCAAAACAATTCGATGTAAAAACATGCTCCATCTGACGAGGGAATGACCGTCATCAAACTTTAAAAAAAAAAAAACCTATATCAATATGTGCTCAAGGAAAAGTCTACTTGAACATACTAAGAAAATGTAAAGCTAAAAATTATCAACAACAATGTTCACGAATCAGTGCTTTTGTACAGTTATTTTGCAGAAATATTGTTTTTCCCTTTACAACATTCTTAAGTCTTAAAGCAGTTACCAAGCTTAATCTTATTTGAAAGGAATTTTTTTCCTTGCATGGTCTGTTGATCTGTATGGTGTACATGAGTTTCAAGCTCATTTCAATCGCGCGTAACTTTCGGATCTATAAGCCCTGTGACGCGATCACTCTTCGCTAAAATTATGCCGTTTTCAAATAAGAGACCAACTAGATGACTGAAAATCTTTGAAGAGGTCCTAGCAAATCATCAGCTATTTTTAGCTCCGATATCGTTGTTAATTTACAGCACAAACAATCACATCACTAAAGTAATGAATCGACGGAAATCTTTGAACTCTCCTCGAAAATTTTAACGGTAAGTTGCCCGGTTCTGGCCATCTTCTTACGAATTCTTTCACGACATCCATAAATTAATAAAACAATAAAACTTAAAGACATTCTCATCGGGTTTCTTAACGAAGATTCACCGGTTAATTGAATAAATGTACAATTATTTCAGAAAGTATATTTCTTTCGCGTTGAATTCTGTAATCGAAATCCGATCATCTGGCATAATGGTAACACCCCAGAGCTGTTTTAGTTTGAGATCGTAGCTTTTCTTTCCAGTGAAAGTTTCTTTCCGGGGCTTTTTTAGTTTCAGATTAGTACTTGTCTTTCCAATGAAAGTTCCTTCCAATGTAAACATTTGAATCCGATTATTCAGCGAGTCACATATGACAACCTTGCCATACTTGTCAACACATAACCCATGCGGCTGATTCAGTTCTCCATCACCATTTCCTTTTTCGCCAAACTTGTACAAAAACTGTCCTTTGCTATCAAACACTTTCACACAGTTATTTCCCTTGTCAGTTCCAATGAACTTGTCCTCGTGACAAATGCAACCCAATGGATGATCCAGCCTCTCTGAGCCGCAGTCTCCAAACTTTAACACAGGTTCGCCATCCATTGTAAACATCTGAATTCTGCTGTTACTATGCTCCACTACGACGATAAACTGTCCATCACTTGTATTACATACACTTGTGGGATTCTGTAACTCTCCGTTCCCACTTCCCTTTTTTCCAAAGCTTTTCACAAAGTTCCCTGACTGTACATTCAGTTGTTGTATTCGGTGATTACAATGATCTGCCACCAGAATCTCGTCATCATTTAGGAATGTGACGTCGAGTGGTTCGTTAAATTGTCCATCTTTGTCGCCACTACAACCAAGTTTTCGCGCAAACTTTCCCGCCTCATCAAATACCAGGATACAGTGAATTTTACACTCAGCCACAGCAACAACACCTTTACTGTTCACTGCGATGCCGGCTAGACCCTTAGGCTCTGCTCTTTGGAGGTCCAACTTTCCAGCAATATTTAACTTTCGTGACTTGACCGGAATAGTGAAGGGACAAGTAGCAAGTTTCTGTTCATTTATCTCAATTCCCATTTCATAAGCACCTGGTGCTTCCGCTACAAATTTTGCCAGGAAACGGCCATCTTCTTTTTCACTCGTCACCAAACTTCTCACCTGATCAGCGGGGTCTATGTGTACTTCAACACGATCTGTGTGCTGAGTGTTTCTGTTTTCTCCTTCGCTTGTTTTGAGACAAATGAGCAGCTCTGCTTCTACACCAACTTGGAAATTCTGATCCAGTCCTTCCACAGTCGATCCTTGTACATCTGTTTCGCTGAATTTCGTAAATCCCAGACTTAAACTCTCTGTTTCACATGTCGACACAAACTCAACTAACGAGCTAAGCGAAAGAGTTGGCATTGTTGTCTTAATGAGGTCTTCTATTCGTTCTTCCATATTCTTCTTGTTTTGTACTATGTCTGGATTTGAGCTTCTCTCAGCCAGGTTGTTACTGAACTTAAATGCTTGGTCAAGTTGTTTTTTCAAAGAGACAATTGACTCTTTCCCAGAAAGTAATTTCTGAACCCTCGACACGCGAGCCCCCTCGAGGGCAGTAATGGCTTCATGCTCCAGTTGGCGAAGCTTTCCCATCACCTCTTCGACTGTTTGGGAAACTTTGCGTTTAGCGGTAGTAATATTCGCCTCCAACTCTACTTCTGTCTTCTCAAATTCACGGAGAACACCTTGGCAGAGCTCTTTCTTATCTTTCAGCAGCTTGGTTCGAGCAATGATGATTGCTTTCTCAACATCCGCTGCCTTCGCAAAAGGAACAACATCATGGCTTTTGTGATCTGTAGCGATGCAAACTTGACAAACACAGCTTTGACATTCCGAGCAGAAAAACTTTGTTACTTCTTTCTCGTGATACTTAACGGTGCAAAATGACTGCCTTTTCAACAAGGCCTCGTAGTCTGTGGGTTGAAACTGTCGTACTGGTGTGACTTTGTGTCTGAAACAAAGTATCTCGAAACACTTCATGTGCATTCGCACAGTCGGGGCACATAAACTTCTCGCAATCAAAGCAGTAGTTGATTTCAGCGTTCTTCTGACATTTACTACAGCTGATATCGTTTCCATCGCCACTGTATTGAACAGCAAGAAGACTCAACAGGCTGTTGTGCCGAAAACTGTTCGGCAGATTTTCAAAACAATTTCCTTCAGGGATGCGAATTTGTGCTTGACACTCGGGGCATGGATAAAACCCTTGTTTTTGTCTCGTTAGTGCATGTCTCTCCAGGCATTCACAGCAGAATGTGTGAAGACAAGTAATGGTCTTGCGTTCGGTGTAAGTATCCAAACAAATCGAACATGTTACATGTTCTTTAAGGTTTTTAAGAAGCGACTCCATCACGAATCGAAGGCAAAAAACACACCTGCCACGTATTGTTTGTGATTCCGAGAGACTGGCATTAAATTAGCATTCTGTTTAAAGCAGCGAATCAGATCTCTTGAGGTCGCATGAGGGCGCGGCGGAGTTTGACAGCTTTGCATTTCAATTTTATCCACCCGTTGTCATCTTTCTCTATCACTGAGTAATTATATCGATTTCATAGCGTGATCGAATGCATCACACCCCAGTCACTGTACCATGAAATAGAAAATGCTATGAACGTTTATTAATATACCATCTACCCTCCACTAACTATGATCTACCTCATTTTATCATCGCTACGCTTACCGTCGTTTAGTGAGTTTGGGACTCCGAGGAAATTGTTTAACACCACACGAAAAATAATCCTTTTCTATCGAGAGCAGCGATCCGGATCACTTCAGAATCACAAGCGGTATTTGTTAACAGCAGTCTTTCTTTAAATGTTTCGTAAATTTTCTACAAAAGCGTGTAGACAACGAGTAGTCCCTCCTTTTCGGCGAAGTTCGTCGAACGAGTCAAAGAAAATCAGAAAATTAAAAAAAAAATTTGTGTTAGCGCGCTGGGGGAGCTCCATGCATCACTCTTGGAGCTCCTGGTTTTTTGGTTTTTTTTTTTTTGTTATGTTTTTGTTTTTTGTTTTTACTCGCGCGACGGATTTCACCGAAAAGGAGAGATTGCCCTTAATCGACAGAAGCGTAAGAGAGAAACAACAAACAAATGTCTGGTTTTCATGTGCTGTCCACATTTGGAAATTCCGTGAGATGGACAGAAAGGGATATTCTGCTTTCATGTGAGAACGGAAAATATAACCTATTTTGGTTCCTTTGTGTATCGCATTTGGTGTGGATCGTGGGCTAATTTTTGGCTAACAAATGTTGCAGTAATGGTGTCAAATTAGTCTGCTGTGCAAGCGTCTTCTTAAGGCAAATTAACTTGACAAGCTTGTGATCGTTTGCTCGACAAGTCATTTTTAATTCAGAGTTAGGAGGAGAGGGGGTAGGGAAAGGCGAGAAGAAGAAGGCAAGTGACGCTCGGCTGCAATTGTTAGGGAATTCTTCTCTGTCACACTATTTCTCCTTTAATTTCAAAACTTTGCAACTTTCAAGTTCAGCAAATGTGAATAGGGGGGGTGGGACGATGGAGGAAGAGAGGTTATTCAATTGAAATGGAATGAACGAGTCGCCTTTAAAACTGAGTGTTTTTTTTTTTTTCGATGCACTGTGTGACAGCCCGATAGACTGCTCAACTAGCACGCTCTTTTATTCTGTCCATAGCTATCTGCGGCAAACAAGCAGAGGAATGAGCGCTAAGAACAAAAAAAAATCCACTTCTCCCACCCTTTAACCTTCGTGTTCTTTAAATACCCCGCTGCTCTTTTCTTCGCTCGCGTTCTGTACGATGCTCTAAGATAAAATAAAATACGAGGTCTGTAATGGACTACGAGCATTTCGCTTTTTCCTCGCAGTCCGCGCGGTTTGAGAGACACAAACCACTCGCGCGCAGTTTATTTCCATTATCACCTCCCCCTCGAAAAACTTAGGAAGGCAAAATAGCATAGCAATGGAGAGATGGATCCTAAGCTCTTGCCTTCCTTTAGTAGAGGGAAAAAAAAAAAGAAAAGCACCATAAGTAGTGCATTCAGGGAGATTAAAGTTTCGAAAGGAAAATTTTGCGGAAAGAGTCTAGCTAAGGAATAACTGTTCAAGGGTACCTGAGGAATTGAAAACATGGCAGGCCCAACCTCCACCACTTCTGGATCACCAACAGCGAGATTCCTAGGCTCTGCACCAGCTCTGACCTGTAAATCAAACAAATGAATTATAACATTTCACACATTTTCAGTATATCAGAGCAATTAGCAATTGAGTGTTCAAGGTAATTCGATGTTGCTTTGGTTTTAATTCACTTTACTTTGGGATCGGTCAAGAAAACTCGCGCCACTTTCTGAACCAATCAGATTCAAAACTTTAAACAAGTGCGACTTGATTACTTGCACTTTCCCACACTTCAGCCAGTTTGCTTGTTTTTACTTTCAGTTCTCATTAGCTGCTTGTGCTATTTTCCTTTCATCTAGTTGGTCTTTGTGAATTGTCAGGTTTTAGTTTTAGAACACTCCTCCCCAAGGATGGGATTACAGTCCATGACAGGTCACCCTACCCCTTCCCTCCCCTCCCCTTGCATCTCGTTAGGTTTCCTAAACAATCTACCAGTAACCAAATATACTCTTCGGGGGAGGTCACTGAGAGAGTTTAGTTCCTTGCCCAAACTACGACACAATGACTTAACCATGTCTTGAGCCCAGGGCCCAGTTGTTCTTAAGCTGATTGGCGCTAGCCCAGGGTTCAATTTAAATCCAGGTTTCTTTATTTTTTAAAAGCCTTCTAAGATGTAAAATTCGCTATTCTTTGAAGGGCATTCAGTCATCAAATTGTAGACAAAAATAACCATACTGAATTTTCTTTTAAAGCTTTTAGATCTTAAATCCGATTTAACACTAGCCCCGCGTTATCTCAACCCAGATTTGAACAACGCGGCCCGAGGCTGGGTTGTTCAAAACCGAGTTAGGATATCCTAGGGATGGCATGAAATTTGAATTTATATAATTATGAAAGCTTCAAAAGCACATCCAGATTAATTAATTCTGTCTACAATTTGATGATTGGGTGCTCTAAAGAGAATAGAAAAAAATCATCCGAGAAAATGCTTTTGAAAAAAAGGAAAAGAAAAACTCGGTTTAAAATTTAACCATGGGTTACTGTTAATCGACCTTCAAACCAACTGGCCCCAGAACTCTAGACCCAGAGTTCAGCTGGCAAACTATTAACCCTTTACCCCCTAACATCAGTATGCATATTCTCTATACTGTTCTCTATACATTTCCTAAGGACCTTTTCACCCTAACATCAGTATGCATATTCTCCATACTGTTTCCTAAACATTTCCTAAGGTACTGACAAGTAGAATTTGTTTAACAATCAAGATTTTGTTTCGTTGGAGATCATTTCCCCTATTCTCATGCTCTTAATACTTGATTAAGGGGTCATATTGTAAGGAGAAATTAGATGCTAATCACTCTTAAGGGAACAAAGAGTTAAGCCTGCCACCATCTTATTATTCATCTTCTTATTTTTGTTCTTAAAAATTTCCTCTCTGTTGAATTAAAAAATTCAAAGCTTGTCCAGACTTACCTCGGGTGCAGCTGCTTTGGGTGGAGTCCTTGGAGGGGGATCATGAGTATGAGGTGTGGGTACAGATGGAGATGCTGCTCTTTTTCTGTGAGAGCGTAGCACTGAAAACAACATATAAAACAATTTTTTACAATTCCAAAATCTCATTTAATTTTAATTAGTAATTCTCCCTACGTTCTCCCATACAATTCTTATGAAGTTAGTTGGGAGAATTTGGTGTTGGATCAACTGATAATCCCCTAATTTTCTTCTTTCCTTATTCTCATCACTTGTCGGCTTGATATTGTACTGATGTTCCAAGGAGAAAAAAATCTGTCCTGGTCACTCATTGGAGTTAAAAGGTTAATACATAACTGGTCACATGCTGGAAGCTTAGTCAGTTAAGTAGCTTAGTCAGTAAACAAACAAATAAATAAAAACAAACACAAAAACAAATTGTAATAAGTTTCAGAGGACTAACTAACATAAAACTTTAGACAGTTGTCTGATGACTTCCTTGTAAATTCCAATTTCTTGCATGCACACCGGGAACCCCTTTTAGTCCTCTAAGTAACTTTCATCAAAGGTTGCCCAGGGATTTCTGATTTCTTCCTTGAGGAACCCTCACATATGAACATATGACTGTAGTTGTGAAGGGGCTCTTCTATGTGTAAATAAGTTACCTTCATCATAATCAACTTTATCAAAGTTTGTCTTCCACACCATCACCTGGGGAAAAAGAGAAATATTGCTTTTCAACTTAAGTTGATTATAAGATCACTTACAGCAACAGCGCTAAGTGCCCTTTCAACTCAAAAAAAAAAAACAAAAAAAAAAAACAAGTAGACTAACAGACAATTGATTAAGAAAAGTTTTCCTTTTACCTGCTCATCTGAACTTCCCGATGCAAAATATTCACCATTACGTGAGAAAATTACACATGTTGCTGGACCCTATAATAAGAAAAAAAAATTAAAACTTCAGTGCCTTAGAAACCCCTTTTATACTGCAGAAATACTGTTAACTTATGAAATGCTTTATAGCGGTAAACCAATGGTGACACACTCTCATTGCTTTTGATTAGTGCATGGGTTTTAAAGGATGATTTTTTTCTTTTTTTACATAGTCTCACATAAAGAGAGCAAAATTCGCAAAAGTTTTGTCTTAATAACACTCTTCCATTCCTTCAACCTCCCTGGTGATTAGATGAAGCTGTATAAACACTGAACAAAGCCATCTACTGCTTTAGTAAGGGATATATTAAAAGAAATCCTGGTAGTGAGGAATCTACTTTATCCCATTTATAACAGACTACAACATAGTATATTTCCTCGTAATGCATTGAATATGTCATATAAATATTATTAATATCATTTTTTTTTCAAATAAAAATTGATTAAAAAGTTATAACACACTAACTTCTGCTACATATGGCAATCTGCGGTCTTTTCTTACACTTAAGTAGCATGGAAAGCCATAAAAATCTTGAACTAAAGCTCATCTTTCAAACCAGCAGTCTAAATCCCACAGGGATCAACGAACGCTTTTCATTCCACTAATTTATTCGTGTTTTTCTCGTTGCCATGTTCCCACCAATAACGTAGCTCCATTTTCTGCCTTTAAAAGCACACACAACCCACAATTCCTCTATTCGCTCCGACGAAGGGCTAACACTCGAAACGTCAGCTTTTGTAATCGTTATGGTGGCCAATTTACCATTTCAACTTTATTGATATATCCAAATAACTTCTGCTACACCATGTAATGAACAAACCTGATGTCCATGGAGAGTGTAGAACAGTCGTCCTTCCATTAAGTCTAATATCTGGAGAAAATATTATTAACATCAATTCTGATTAAGTGTTCTTTTCACTGATTTTAAAAGTGTTCTTTATTGCATACTTTGATATACTTTAATATAACTATGAATGCACATATCTTCATCAACACAGGCTTATATATGTGTGCCAACTAACAGCAACGAAAACATGAATAAAATATATATTAACACTGAATATAATTATAATGATAGTAAAATTTATTAAAGTAAAAAAAAACAAAACACAACATTATGCAGGGATTTCATTAATGTTTCCAGCAGGAGGGCAACTGGTTTTCACAGGTGGGCAAAACTTTTTGAAGTAAATTTCTTTGTAGGCTAAACTTTCTTCTAGATGGTCAAACCAGGTGGGCAAATTCATCTTCACAGCTAGTCAATATGCACAGTGCCTGGCCCTTAATGAAACCCCTGATTATGTAGTATATTTACTAACATTATAGATTGAATGCTTGTTGGAAAAGGTAAGTCAAAGGGAGAGGGGGGAGGGGAGGGGAAAGGGTTGGTAAAACTGGTGTTTGGTAGGCCAAAAGTGATGGATGTAGGCTCTCATAATTGTCAAACTGCATCAGACATAAAATGGATCCCAAACTGTGCCCATAGAGCAAATAAGCAAGTAACAGGAAGATATGATGGAAGTTTCTACTGGATACAAAAGTGTACACAAAGAACAATAGTCAGAGCTCTTTCACATAACTCAGGTTAACTTTCATATCCAGCTGAAACCAACCATTATCCCACCTTCCTTTCTTGTTCATTAATTTAGTTGGGCAGCAGGGATGACACAGAGGTTAAGAGCACTTGCTTCCCACAGCTGTGGTCCAGGTTTGATTCCCAGACCTGGTATAGCATGTGGGTTGAGTTTGTTGTTAGTTCTTCTCCTTGCTTAGAGGGTTTTTCTCCCTTCACAAAATCCAACATTTCAAATTCTAATTCAGTCTGGAAACAGTGGACAAGTAGACCCACCTCAAAGAATGTCAACAACTAAATTTCTTAAGTCTGATTTTCACTATAATTGCTTAAATAGTGCTCTTTACTGCAAGGATCGTGCACAAATACAATTCTACAACCGCAGTTCAGATATATAAATTTAATATAATTATTAGTTGTGTTTGATTTATCATCTTACGGGTTTATGTCGGACTAATTTGATGACCTGCTCTCAGTCTCCCAGTTAGCTTGTTAGCTCAATTGGTAAAGCAGTGCACTAGTATCACAGAGGTCAGTAGTTTGAATCCCGTACAGGCCTGAATTTTTTCAGGTCTGATTTTCACTATTGCTTAAATAGTGCTCTTTACTGTGGGGATCATGCACAAATACATAGATTCCTAAATTATTATCATTATTAATTAGCAATTATTTGCTGAAGGCGAGGTGAACATTGTCGAATAATCCCTGAGACCAAGTCGAGGGGATTTTTCGACAATATTCACCAAACTTGAGGCGAATAATTGTTTAAGTATAATTTCAGAGCTGAACAACAAAGAAATTTCTAAAATCATAACATTTTAGTAACATTTATTAACATTTTAGTGTAACATTTCATATAAACCGCGCGGAGCGTTTTATATAGTGTCATATAAAGAACCGCTCGACCAATCAGATTGCTGGAAACTCTTTGTTCAGCTCTGAAATTATACTAATTATTATTATAATTACTTGCTCCTAAGTCTTCAAAGATGCTTCTGACCTTGAGTGTTGTATCACTTGAAGCTGACACAAGGTAATTTCCAGATGGATGAAATGAAACAGCGTTCACTGCATTTGTATGAGCTACAAAATTAAAACAGTATTTAAATTACAGGACATCAAAGATGATTGCAAAACTCAAAGGCCTGGTTCTAATATGCTTTACACCTGCAAATCCATTTGTCTACCTTGATAATGCTGAAGCAACTTGTTCATCCTTATGTCCCACACCTTTACAGTACTGTCTGTTCCACCAGCTGCGATGCATGTGCCATTTGGGTGAAATTCTACTGAGTTTACATATCTGAAGTAAAGATAGGTTAGGTAAGAGAGATGTAAAAGCTAATTAACAAACACTAGCTTTAACTTCTGTCTTAATGTTATCAGACATACAATTACTGGTAATCACACATTACATCCATTAAAGGTTTAGATTATATAAAAAGCCACCACTCTTAATGAGATGCTCAAAAGATGAATTTCATTTTGAAAAATCAGGGCTTAGGTACCAGGCAAGCCCAGATGGCATTTATAACTCAGATGGAATTCATTACCAATAGAATTGTGCATCTTTGTGCAAATGTCCCCTGTAACAGCAACTGTACAGTATGTACAATTACACAAAGAAATAGGCTAAGATCAGTCTTTCCTTTTCAGCAAAGTCCATTATGCAGTTAAATAAAATTCGGTGAAAAAATATTGCTGTTGGAATGACAGTGATGCACCACAGGAGCTCCCTGAGCTGATCTTTTTTTAACTCATGTGAGGGACTTAGCCAAAGTGGAGGGACTACTTGCATTCTAATGTAGAAAGATCAACAACAGTTTAATATTACTAATATATAGATTTAGCCAAGCCTACAAGTGGAGCTCCCAAGTTTGTAATATTTAATGATAACATAAAAGATGTGCATTTGCCAAGACTCGCCTGGGTCACCCCTCCCTTCATTTTGATAGTCTCCCCTACCCAATCCATGCAATCTGAGGGCACGGACCTACGTATGTACACTCGGTCAGTCACATGACAACCAAATGAAAAGAGGTTGACCATATTCCATGGGTATGGGGCTTTGCCACCATATGCGTTTTGTATGCGTGGGAGCCCCACTATAATTTGACAGCCCTCTTCCCTTACCCCCTCCTATCAATCTACTTGTCTAATCTGACCATCCCCTTGGTTTAAATGTTCCCTTTCCGAACCTTCCATTGCTTGGGAAAAAAATCGATAATGGTGGTGAATTCTTTACAAAGTATTAGATAAAAATATACCAGCAATGTGGGCTGGTGAAGAGCAATACTGATACCATGACAATTTAACTAAGATACAAATTGAATTTGTCAAGAAGAACTAACACACCCTCCTGGATCATAAAATGTGTGAACACATTCTTTGCTTGTTCTGTCCCATATCTTAATTGTCTTGTCGTCACTTGCTGAAACAATCATCCGCCCATCAGGTGAAAACCTACAGAAATACTGAACTGTTAACAACCAAAGTTGACAGGAACAAGAACTACTGTCAGTGTGAAAAAAGTCAGGGCATCTGAGTTGAGCAATATACTTTAAAACTTCAAAGACACCCAAAAAATCCTTGCTTTGTTTTGACTTCTACTCCCCGTGGTGCATTTATTACAAACAACAGATCCCTCTACAGCAGTTTATACTCCTTAATTTTGTAATCCTTGTTGAAGCGTTAGGTTTTATGCACAGAGAGTTTTAAAGTGGATTATTTGCTAAAAGACAGACAAGGAGCTATCAACACTGCTGATCGTTACAGTATGCAAGACACGAGTCACATATGAACTTGTGTATAGGCCTTGCTCACCAGAGAGTCTGTGGCCCAGCGGTAGAGCACTGGAGTGCAGAATCTGAAGGTCTGAGGGGGATTCACACCTCTTTTTTGTCCCACACTTGTGACAAGACAAAAAAAAATCTTTCTCCCAGCAGCAGATACTTTGCAATTGACTTTTTTCAAATCAGAGACTGAACTTAGTAAGGTACATAATATTCTTCTAATCTGATGATTTTTCATTCTATTAATCATATGTTATTTTTTTATTTATTTCAACAGTACTGTAAATGATGAATACCTTGCACATCTCACCCAGTTCATATGAGCATTGAGAGAATATTGAAACTTTTGACGATGCACAGTCCACACCTACAGCATTAATGATAAAATAATTATTATCAATAATAATGAGCAAGATAGCTAGAAACATGACAAGGTTATGCAAGATATCCATTAATAAAAATGTTTATAGGTGATAATACATATTTTAGGCAGCAATGCGTAAAGAGCAGAATGTAAGGCCTTTGGCAAAAACTATTACAGTACATTCGGGTGCACTTGGACATACCAAGCCCTTATTTGACCTTTTGTCCCTAAGAGCAATGAACATCTAATTTCGCCTTACAATATCACCCCTAAACCCCACATTTATTTAACATTCCAAGGATAAAAAAATGATCACTAGCAAAAGAAGTTCTTGATTGTTAAACAAATTCTCCTTGTCAGCACCTTAGGAAATGTATAGAGAACGGTATGGAGAATATGCATACTGATGTTAGGATGTGAAGGCATTAATGAACGGTTGATTCTGTCTCTAACCCCTTTTTGGCTGCCATGGTATGGTGACAACTGTTCATTTCTTTTATATATATCAAAAATATTTTATCATAATTATTCCTAGCAATTTACATACCAGTAGTCAAGTTATTTGTTCATCTTTTCCTTCAAAAGGGCTTGAAATAAATTTGCAGGACGCAAGTGTATGTTACCTTGACTGTTTTATCATCTGATGCAGTGAGAAGAGATTGTCCATCCCCTGAAAAGTCCACACTTCGTACTGTTGCTGTATGAGCTTTGAACACTGTACTTTCTCCTTTACTTCACGAAACAGAACAGAGAAATACAAGAATTAGTATTATTCAACTCTAGGGTTCTACTTTTCACAGACCAGTAGATTTTAGTGCAAAGCAAAGTGTACAGGGAAGAATTCCCTACTATTCTGATCTCACTAGCACTAACTTCCATCCTCAAACAACTCATCCACATTATACACTTACAGGTTCTGTCAAAGAGGCACATCATCCCTCAACACCCAAGATCTGATTGTTAATTCTCCCTCTAGCTGCTACACATTTCCTTGATAGGAATTTGGTATTGGATAAAGATAACAACCTCTACCTGATGAGTTTTGAGTATTCTCATTACCTGTTTGCTGGATGAAGTATGGATGTTTTAGGGAGAAGTTACATGTTAATCCCTTCCAAATTATAAAATATTGATCATTATACAATTGAAGTAAAGCAAATACAACTGTTACAGTTAATACACTTACACACTAGGAACCCAAAGTCTGACAGTTTTGTCCCTGGACGCTGATGCAATCAGGTGCCCTGATGGAGAAAACCTCACTGACAGTACCGCATCCTGACAAGAGAATCAAGAGAAATTTAAAGTTAAAGTCTCTTGCAATATCAAAAATACCAAAGCCATGCAAGATTAATAAATTCTTGAACCTCTTCTGCATAATTTTCTGTCAAATTATTCAAAATACTGATTATCTAGAAAAGAAATTAATCTTCTGACTTTTTAAATAACCATAAAAAATCTTCCACCACAGTTCATCTACATGACCACTAGCCAACAGTACCATCATTAGATTGAAGGTTACTCAAATTAGTTTCTGCTAATGAAAATGAGGATCCATTCACCCCATTAGCAAACTATTCCATGATCAGGGTTTTGCAGTTTTAGTAGCCAAAAGGAAAGCATTTCTTGAAATAACAGCATACAATCTCCACAACCCAATTCTCTGGGTCTGAAATCTCTACCCATCTATGTAAATAAGGTAAATTGGTTGAAATACAGCATAGTTATTCTCTGGTAAAATATGTTGTAGTTGCCATGTAGCCAGGTATGGCAGACTGTAAGGATATTATTTTACTGATGAGCTGCTAGGAATAAAAGGGTTAACAGGGTAAGAGACAAAGAAACAAATTAAAGGAATGATGCAAAAAATATATCATCATACCTTGTGTCCAACAAATCTGTATGCTCGCATATGAGGCTTGAAATGCCAGATCATTAGACTTGAATCCATAGACCCAGTAACTGTCCAGGAAAGTAAAGTACTTCGTAAGAAGAATTATTGAATGAATCATAATTAGCTAGCAAATCCCACTTAAAGGATCGTATCTAAACAGATATTGGTAAATATGTTTGACTTAAAGACTGATTTACTCCTCATGAAATCCTCAAAAGTCAGAGCAACTCAGAAATAATTTGGCATTTCTGAGCACCATCAAGTTACTGTTTTCATGTTCCCATAAGCAATAACAAACTCACAAGACATGTTCATGTTTCCTGTTTAAAATTGTTGTGAAAGTCTCGGTATCTTTTACTCTCTAAGTAGTAAGGTTGGTTCAGTTGAATGACTATCTCCCCTCCCCCTCCCCTCCTCTCCCCCTCCCCTCCCCATCAGTCCCTTGCTATCATTATCTCTAACCACCTGTTGAAGTATGGTTTGGAGATGATGTGTCCCTGCACCTCAGCAAACCTTGAGTTGCACAATCCTTTTTAAAGCAAACAAGTAGTTCTTTTTTTTACCTACATTTAGACAAATGCAAGATTGTTGAGGCTGCAGTTGAATGAGCACATTAAGTGATCAGGTACTGTACTTTCACGTTCAGCCTCAGAACAACTTCAGAATATTAATTTTTTCTACTTTACCAAACGCCTTTTTTGTTTACTGTTCTTTGCGCTTTTGCAGTGAGCAAGTAACACTAAGCTAACTCTTTGTGATTGTAAGTCTCCAAGATCTTGCCTCAGATCTAAGAGAATAATACAATATCTACAAGCTCCTACAGTGAGCGAGTAACTGTAGATGTTGTTAAGATCTTTGAATTCCAAAGTTTTGGCTCAGATATGCGTCGTAAGGTGGCAGTCGTTGACTTACCAAGCTGTTTCATGTTTGGATTAAAATCAACGCTTGTCACCGTGTCTCTGTGGCCCTTAAAGTGCCTTTCGAGCGTTGGATCTTCCTACGAAGTAATCGTAACACAATTGAGAAGAATAGGGTGATATTTCTCTTGCAATCAAAGTCTTGCAACCATGATAATTACAACACTTTTGCATCCTTCCGAATTGTCCACAATTTCTCTCGCTAATCCCGCATGTAACTTACCAAACTCGATGCCATCGCCACAGTGACGATTTTGCAAACACCTGCTCAACACTACTTGATCCAAGAAGCTCCAAACCCTATATCAGTGCAGCTTTCGTCTTCCACAAATTTCAAAAATGGCGGCCGTCGTTCTTATTCTTATGACGCAAGACCGCTGACTCTATATTAAAATTTCTCAGGCTCTACCTTGGGTTTCAATGTCACTAAATTTCGCACATGGGCTGTGTGAGGGCGACACTATCTACCTTGTGGTTATCAGCGCTTGTTTGACCGCACAGGGCCGCTTAGACACCTTTTCCAAGTCTACTTGTCTTGTATAGTTGTAATGCATCCATAGAGAGCAAAGGATGCTCTAAGGTTTCTGCAACTCATAACGACCATAACTAAAAAATTAATTCAAGATTGCCCCCCCCCCCCCGCTCCAAAATGATTTGTCTACATGCGCCTTACTCAAAGTCCCGTGCATCGCGCTAAAGTCAATGTTTTTTCACTTATTTACTTTTCACACACGCAAAGGATTTTTCCCAGAAGCAGGGACTACTTGTGGTCTACCATTATTCTGCAAATCTCTCCCTTAACAAAACCTGGTTTTAAGCTAAACAAATAGCTTACATAATTATGTAAGACTTAACAAACTCTCAGAATAATCCTTTAACAGACCAGCTTTGGGGAAAAAGTTCATACCAGTGATGTCAAAAAAGGTAATTTCACTTTATTCATTAGTATAAAAAACATAAAAATTTCTCGACTAAAAACTCCTTTCCTCATTATACTTAATTAACCTAGTGATATTACTTGTACAGCCGAGGGTTGCACCGGCACACTTCTGTCCGGCTAGGGAATTATATATGCGGTTTCTCTGTCTCACTGTCTATTTTATTTCTTAAATGTCAAGTATGAAAAGACTGAAGTCAATGTTGAAAAATTTATTTATTTCGTCAAATTCAATTACACAGATAATCAAAACAAAAGAAAAACAAGGAGTTAAATATATCTACAAGTATAAAAAAGGAGATATCTGAGTAATTAGGCCAGTTTGTACAAAATACTAGATTCCTTATTTTAAATAAACTGCCTGTTATAAAATACAAAAAAATGAAAAACTAACATAGACAAATAGCAACGACAATAAGTAATCAAAAACTATAAAAATTTATCCTTACTTAAGTTAAATTTACTGATATAAAACTGATTCACTTTCTTACTAAACAATGATACTCAATCAATTGTCCTAATAGCAACAGGCAGGCCATTCCATAAATTCTCGATGCGATTAAAAAATGAGAATTTAAAAACATCGGTCGAAAAACAACCCTTGGCAAGTATGGCTTCTGTATTCCTCATATCGTACTTATATGATTTGAAGCAGACATGATAAAAAAACATCTGAAAAAAAAACATTAAATTTAAGAACTTCTTAGTGCACTTTTCCATGAAATGTTGTAAAAACAACAAAGCAGGCTCTCATTCTGGCCAATCAAAACAAAGGATGATATCACAAGGACCTTGTGAGAGGGTCTTAAAATTGTGTAAGATCAACTTTGATGTTGGAAAATGCTTCTGATTAAACCAAAGAGACCAGTCTTGATAAACAATCCCCAAAATTTATTGTGTGATCATGTAATTGGTTGGGAAAGTGGCCCTATTGACTCTCCATTCAAAATTGCTCTAAGCTCTTTGCTGGAGAATTTAATATTAATTAACATATCTACAAGTCTTACTTGCATTATTTATTTTATTACTTGCTTTGTACTTTGTACATTTTTACTTGTTTACTTAATAAACAATTTGCCTTAGGCTACATACATTATTAGAGAAGGTATTCTTGGCAATCTTATGGAAGAAAGTAAGATCATTCCATGATGTCAATATGGCAAAGGCTATTCCCATCTAAATATTCCTTTTTCTTTTTTTTTTTATTATAGCCCCTTTCGTGAAAGTGGGTTAGTGGTTAAATAAATAAATAAATGAAGGACAGACAAATAGGCAAACAGACAGATGGACAAAGAGAAAGAAGACATGCAAAAATAAACTAAAAAGAAACAAAAGGAGCAATGACTTCTGGAAATAGCTAATTTAAAAATACCTTTAAGGCTTGATGCAAGTGAAGAAAGCCCAGTTGCATTTGTATATTTGCTAGCTAGTTGATTTCCTCACCCAAATGGTTGTGATTTGTGATTTTATATAAAAGTAGAATTATTTAAATATTGATCACATGTAGAAGTCTTCACATAATTTCCTTAAGTGTAATGTCAAAATACTGCTTAATATTAAAATATTGCTTAGAATATTGCATCATAATAATAGTAATAATAATAATAGTTCATCTTCATTGAGGATGCCAACATCACAAAAAGGTGGTTTACAGAGGGGTCCTCTAAAAGTAACTACATAAAATATAATTACTTAAAAATAGAAATAAAAAAATACATATCGAAAAATATGAAGATAAAACTACATTTAATTTATTTGAAAATTAACATGCGAAAAACGAAACTAATTAAAATAGTGCTTCAATCAATCAATCCTTTATTTAAACACGTGACACCTAGGAGTACAGAAGTTCTCGTTAAAACGTGTACGTGTATGTACAATTAGAAATAAAACATAATTTCTGTAAGAATACAAATAATAAGTAGATCTATTAAATAACTAAAAACAGGATCGAAGATCATGGTATAGGCATTGGATCTTGGTATAGACATTGACCACGATTTATCAATGAACACTTATGTTGACAGACTGTGCAAAAAAATTTCACAAAGAATTGGAATTTTGAATAAGATCAAACTTTGTTTACCATTTAACCAAAGACTTTTATTTTATAATAGTTTGATTAAGCCATTATTTGATTATGCCAATGTTGCATGGCAGTCACTTTGCTCTAATGAATCTCTTTTAAGAATACTTAGGCTACAAAAGAGAGCTGCTAGGGTTTTATTAGATGCTGAACCACGTAGTTCATCAGTTATGCTATTCAATCGTTTAAAGTGGATACCATTTTATAACTCTACTAAGATAGCTAAATGTTCAATACTATTTAAAAGGATTAATTATTGTGTACCTAATTATCTTAATGATAGCTTAAGATTATTAAGTTCAGTACATTCACGCAACACTAGATTTTGTAAATACAACTTTTTATTACCTAAGTTTAAAAGGGCTAGAGAAGGAGGGAAAACTTTTCTAGTTTCTGCCATAAAATTATGGAATCAGTTAAAGCCTGAATTAAAAAAGTCTAATACACTTAAGGCCTTTAAAGACAACGTATTTAAATATTATTATGATGACAAATCATGCTTAGCTCATTTTAATCGGTAAATTTTATTGATAGTAGTTTTATATATTCTTACTTGTTTATATTATCTTGTATTATATATTTTATCAATTAAATATTATTTGTAATTAGCTAAATTTCTATTTATATTTGTAATCTTTTTTTTTTTTTTTTTTTTTTTTTTTTCAATATATTAATGATTCTATTGTATTTGCATTTATATATTTATTGTAATTAAGAGGACCACAAGTTTATTAGTGTTTGTGCACTATCACGTGCTATCCTCAATAAATAAAGTCTTATTTATTTATGGACAAGAGCTATCAATAAAAAGTTACAATATTAACAATAACGATATTTACAATCACTACCACTAAGCCATGTGGGCTTGAAGAGAACGCTTGAATGAAACAATATCTTGAGATTCTCTGAGTCTAGGGGGTAGTGCATTCCAAAGTTTACTAGCTAAAAATGAAAAAGACCGATGTAAAAACTCAAGATTAAAAGGAGGTAAATCTAGCCTTGTACTGAGCCCGCGTAAACTATACGGTACATTTCTAAAATGAAAAAAATCACTTATATAAGGAGCCCCCTTATCATACAAGCACTAATATAACATAACTAACGATTGGAATTGCCTACGATTCTCCAAAGACTTAATGTCGGCCAACTTGAGGAGGAAGTCGTATGACACAGACTTCGAGAAGCCTAATATAGTTCTTAATATAAAGTAATTAGTTGTCTCTATTTTAGTAGTCTCCGCGTTACCTACTCCCAGTAAAAGGGGACTGCAGTACTCAAGATGAGGGAGAACATAGGCCTTTCTTGATACCACGCTTAAATTGGCTTAAGGTGGGCACATCTCTCATCGAATAAAATCCTTCACTCTTGTTGGTTAACTAACTAAACTGTTCAAATATCTTGCTATCCTTTCTTGGCGAGATAATCCAGTAATTATGAACCTCAATGCTACTAAAAGCAGCATGGGAACCACAATAAATGCCGCAGAGACCCCGTTGTCTATAAAAAGATGAAAAAGAGAGAGTTAAAATCTTTTGTGTTCTTTTCTTTTCTTAATGTACAGCTATCAATAATAAATGACAAAGAGGGGTTCTATTTATTAAAATTCGACCATCCTTTACTGAAAGAAGTAAAGACACATGATATGCACGTCTGCACTTGTTTCAGTGGGGATTAATATAGGTTAAGTAAGGTAGTGCTTTCACCAATATGACGAGTGGGTTGAGGAGGGGAGTGGTCTTCAAAAGTTAAAATCCCTAGGGGGGGTTTCAGGGGGGAGGGATGTTAAAGCTTCAATTTGATCATTAACCTATTACACTTAAACCAACAATTCTCCTACTGACTTTAAATTACAGCAAAGCGAACTATGCTAATGCACACAAAAATTAAACGAGAGCTGCAAAAAATACAGTCAACCAGCTGGCTTAATTGATTCTTACAGGTTTTAACAACAACAAAAATTCCAAATGCTCTGAAGGCCTGAACATGCCTTCAGATTTTTTCCTTCCCCTCCCTCTCTCCCGTTGCTCATTTTTCCATTTAACACCTACTCCCTTGGCAAATATTTCCTCGCCCCAATCCTCCACTGTTACCAAAGCAAAGATGGCAGCCTAATACGAAAATGTGCACTCGTGTGCCCAAAATATGCTGGCACTGCAGGCTAAATAAAATCTTAATAAGTTAATTCAATTTTACTAAAACTAACAACCATCAATTTACCTCTGATTGGTGGGTTGTCAGATATGCCTTGAACATCTGGAGACAGAGTGTCGACTACAGATAGAAATTAAAACATTCATGGAAAAAATGTAATAATCATGAGTTCCAAATCAAGTTTACAGCTGTTCACCAGTCTAAAGACTGGACTTCAAAGATTAAGTCCCTTAAAATCTCTCAATTGTACTAAACATCAAATTGTTCAACTCTTAGATCTACATTTTAATTTTCTTCTAATTGAAGACAAACATTTCCTAGTCGGTACAGTCGAACCTCGATTATCCAGACTCGTCGGGACTTTGGTAAACAGTCCAGATAATCGCGAGTCCGTATATTTGAAAATATGAATGTTAATGAAACAACAATGTAAAAAAAAAGAAATAAAAAAAACACACTTTAAATCCGAAAAGTCTGCTTCAATGACTCTCCAAGCGCTCGATCTTTTGAAAGCGGAGGAGGTATTGCACTGTTTTAAACGCACTTTTCCTGACCTTAAAACAAAATCTCTGAATTTTTTTACCTCATAACATTTGAAGATCGAAGCTCATAAATAATCATGAAAAAACGGGACCAAGGAAAAAGTCTGGATAATCGAGGTCCGGATAATCAAGGTTTAATTGCACACATAATTATAAGCCCTAAGAATTCAATGTTCATTGAGATTAAAAAAAGTTCAAGTTCATACTCAAGTGACCCATCTAATCTAAGCTCGCCCCTGTTTCCTTAGCATAAAGCGACTAGGAGTATCACAGGATAACTACTCAAGCATTTCATTAATGTTTTCAGCAGGAGGGCAACTGGTTTTCACAGGCAGGCAAAACTTTTTGAACTAAACTTCTTTATAAGAAAAACCTTCCTCCAGATTGTTAAACCAGGTGGGCAAAACCGTCCTTACAATCAGTCAATTCGGCCGGTGCCCGGCCCTTAATGAAATCCCTGACTACTCCCCCCCCAGGATGAGTTCATTGCAAGGTTACCCCCACAGTGTTTCATCAGGTTTCCCTAACAATTTGTTACCACCTATTTAAAGTTCTGGGTGGGGAGAGTACGTACTGTGAGAGCTAAGAGTTTTTTCCCCAAAATAGAACACAATGACCTGACCAGGCCTTGAACCCAAACCTCAGCACACTAACCATTTTAGGCGTGGGAAATTTGCTCTCACTTGTTTGTAATTTTTTGTCAGTGGGTTTTGACAGATGAGGCTAATTTGATCTGCTTCATTGCTGCAGCTTTCTTTAATAATATTAATCATAAGAAATTCTGCTTTTTCTTTCCTTTGCCATCACTTAAAATAACTGAATGCCTCTCTCCCACAAATAATTTTTCACTCCCACCATTGATTTTCAAGAAATTTTCACTCATTCTTCAGCACCATGACTCCTTCTTAATTACACCAATGCAAGGTGACTTCACTCTCACCCTCGTTCTTGTGCCGCAATTTTGGCACCAGGTCATGTACTGAACCACAAGAACTCCAATGCAGCCATTTCAATTCTCCCTAATAATCACAGAGTGAGACTAACAAGGATTACACAAACAATACACAATTTAACCCTACCTGTAGTTGGTGGCTCCACAGTGTTTTGATCATTTGCAGATGCAATATATACTGTAGACGGAACAACTATAAAACGAAAAAGATAAGATTCCCAAATAAAATTATTGATGATGTGGAAAAGATTGTATATTCTACAATTTCTGGTCATACAGTGACAATCAAGTCAGTTAAATAAAAAAGTTCTCATTTTGCTACTGATAATTCTCACTGCAATAACTTACAATTAAAACCAAAATAAATTCACAGTTCTCTGAAGACCACAACAGGACTTTTATATTTCAAGGGTACTTATAAAATGTGGACCTGTTACTTATAACCTAATTATGACTATTAATTCTACAATAAACTCTACCTGTGTTTGAGGGTCCAACAGTCTTGTGAAATCCTGGAGATATCTTAGGGCTTATAAATGTTGGTGTACCTGTCAAACAAGAAAAAAAGGAGTTTTTCAGAATATAATCACACATACAGATCAAACAATACAATAACCCTTGGGAGTTTTGGTCAAATATTGAAAAAACATAGCTCCAAACCACAGAAATTAGGACTGTATACCTTATAGGAAAGATCACTAACAATCCTGTTAATTGACAGAACTATCATTTTCCTTCTGAGATCTGAATGTTAATTAAATAAATCTTTCTTAATTTTTATTTGCTGACAGACATTTCCAAAACAGCCTACATGTCTGTCATGAGAATTTTGAGTTACATATATATGTCATTACCCTCTGTTCAAGTTTTTTCAAATGGTGGAGAGAGCCCATAATGATGGCTCCTCATAGTAAGGAGCTAACGAGAATGATTTTGCAATGAAAAAATTTTTAGCACAACCTGAAATTGGTGGCGTGACAGTTTTATGGGCACTTGCTGATACAGTACTCAATACTACCAAAGAGGGCACAACTGCTGAAATAAGAATCAAACAAACAAATAATCAAGAAACTGAATTTGCATGGAAAAATTATTAAGATTTTGTTCATTCATTTATGATATGATCCAAAGTGACCAATTTTGGGCAGCAGTATTTGCTTCCTGACACTCAACCTTTTTTCATGTTCCAATCAATGTGACAATTATGACTTTGCAATTGGTTATCAAGATTTTCAAAAGAAAAAGCAGAGGTGAAAACTTAAAGAAGAAAAAATCAATCACAAACTTCTCTAGAAGCAGATTACTGATAAGAAAGCTAGCATCAGGATGGAACAGGTTTTTCTCTTTAGCTCTCCTCTTTAACTTAGATATGTATTAACTGACAATAAAAAGGAAGCTGATGAAAACAAAAGGTTCAGCCACATACAGAGGACTAAACTGCTATTCTGTTATATTCTTGTTAATCAACCATTCTGCCCTTGACAACGTGTTTAAAAACAATGACATTTCACTTAAAAGAGATACCAAAAAGGCTAGCTAATGCAGGCATTCAAAGAAATAATAATGATAACAGTCATTTCAAAGAAGTCTAAGGTATTTCATATGCAACTGCAGTACATGTACATGCTGAACCAATTTTTAATTAAATTAAACATTTACAGTGGTGCAAAACTTGCAAATACCTCCCACAGTAGTTGAATATTTTTTCTGAATGGTTTCCTGTATTGACATATTAGTACTTGCGAATGGCAACACTGCAAAACATTGCAAGTTCAAAATTTTAAAACAAAGATAATAGGACTGAGTGGAGTCACCTAAATCAGACCACTGCAAAGCAGGTGTCTGATTTATTTTAACAAGAGTATAATTACACACAGAATTGGACAACACAAGTTGTGTTACCAATTAATCAAAACTATGACAAAATTCGAGAAAGAAACTACACATTGATTATACCTATCCTGGATACAGAATGAGTCTCTGGGTCTTCTGTTAGGTTCACCAAACCCCCCCGGATTAAGTGTTGAACTAGCATTCAGTGGCTTCACTCCATTGTAGGCTAACATCATATCCCCAGATTTACTTAAATCAAATGATTTCGGCTTTACAAACTTGCCTCACTGTTTCCCATAGCATTTTTTTTGTTGCAACTCATATCTTTCTTTGTTTAATTTTTGGGAAGGGAGATCCATTTGATTGTCTGGGGGGGAAGCACTGCAGAGTTGATGCTATGGTGGCATAATAAAAAATCTCCAGATTTTAGATCTCCACAGGTTAATTTTTGGCATTGCTCTATGTATTGTATTTTGTAATAGTAACTAAAATTCATCATGAATTATTTTTTCACTACATTCTCAGTTACTAACCTGTAAGGATTATTATGTCTTGATAAGGACAGGTGAAGTCATATGTTTGAAACTGATAGTTTAAATTGAACGTCCAACCACTGCTGCCCCTTGGAAGGTTTCTTATTTCAACCGACAGATGTGTCTGGTTACTCTTGAATTTCATTCTTTTGGGGCAGAACTCCTTCCAAATGATATCTTTTATAAACGTACTCTTAATGCAAGTCATTTCCAAGGATTTTTTTGGCATGAATGCAATATAAACTGAATTTATTTCCAGGCGAAGAACACGCAACGCTTGACCTAGAGAAGCTTTAGAAAATGACCACTGCAGTTTGACTACTCTGCCTTCGGTGGTGTTGACATGTGCAACTGAAACTAAAGAAGATTATTTATTTTTAAATGTGCTTGAATTAATTCCTTTTTTTTTTTTAAATCCTCAATCGTGAGGCTACTATACATGAGGCCTTAGGCTATCAGATAAAAAAAAAGAAAAAAGCCTCCCTGCTTTTGCCAACCCATGGCATAACCAGGGAATTTCCTCAAGGACAACATGAAACATTAGCCTGGAGCTTTAGCTGAGATGGGTAAGTAAGTATCACAGCCAAACCTATATTGTATATTAATACCCTGTATTAAGTACTTAGTTGTCAAAGTCCCAAATTCATTTCCCCTTAATAAATTTAATTTTCACCTCTAAATGAGCAGTCACTGCATGCGCTCAACTGGTCATGGTCACTCTTTCCTAAGTCCCAACAGCCTGTTTGCATTGTTTTCCATATGTATTGAATGGTCACTTAAAGTGCACCTATACCCTAAAATTTTTTTTCGCTTAACGAAATAAGCTTATTTTTTGGAGTATTTCTCGGCAAAAACTTCTTAATTTGCTCAAATCTTTAATTTTCTGTGCCCAGTCAAAATACGGAAAATCGGCCGCCATCTTGCCCCACGACCGAGTTTAAAGAGGAATGGCTCTAGCGGGTAATGTGACGTCAAATCGAGAACACGAAAGTCTGCATTTCACACATTTTCACTTGTTTGGGAAGGTTGTCGTCGATATTGTCTGAAATATGCCGACTAGGTGTGTTGTATGAGGAATATACGAAGCGCGATACCCTCTTGCAAATTTTGCGCGTTGCTACATCCTTCTACAACACACTTAGTCGGCATATTTTCGGACAACATCGACTACAACCTTCCCAAACATGTGAAAATGTGTGAAATGCAGACTTTCGTGTTCTCGATTTGACGTCACATTACCCGCTAGAGCCATTCCTCTTTAAACTCGGTCGTGGGGCAAGATGGCGGCCGATTTTCCGTGTTTTGACTGGGCACAGAAAATTAAAGATTTGAGCAAATTAAGAAATTTTTGCAGAGAAATACTCCAAAAAATAAGCTTATTTCGTTAAGCGAAAAAAAATTTTTGGGTATAGGTGCACTTTAAGGGTGAACCTCTCAGATAAACCTAAGAATTATCTTTAAAATAATTTTTAATCCCTGTTTCTCTCCCAAAATCAATGTAAAGAGTATTTTTGAGCAAGATTCTGTACATATAAGTGGTCAATTATGGCATAAATTGGCATTGTGTATCGTTTTTATAATACCCCTGATCTATCGAACCTGTTTTAAGCTGTCAACCTGTATTAATATTAAGTGGTCACCCTGCCAAGATTGATTAATACAGGTTCAATGGTGGTAATATTAATAATAATTTTAATAATAATTTATTTCTTATATAGCACTATTTACAATGACAGATCAATAGCGCTTTACAATTGATATCTCTAAATATTAAAATCTCAACTAATTAAAAAATAATTACATATTACAGTTAAATTGGCTATATAAAATTTATAACTTAACCACTATTGAAAGGATTGCTTAAATAGAAAAGTCTTAATTGAATTCTTAAAAATTTCTACAGATTGAATATTGCATAATTGCAATGGTAGCTCATTCCATAGATGTGGTGCAGCTGCCTGAAATGCAAGTTTACCCAGGGTTGCCAGCATTTTACCTCTAGGTGGCTCTAATAAAATACCTGAGTAAGATTTAAGATTGTACAAGGACTTGTGTTTGATAACTAAAAGATTGCTAATATATGCGGGTGTGAGGCCATGGATGTCTTTAAAAGTTAATAATAGGACATTATTACACGACTCGGGCAGTCAGAGGGCCAATAACTAAAATCAACCAATCAAAATGCTCTATTTGCGGTCAATATTCTCTCAGTATTGGACCGGGCACTGTCCCAAAATTAATGGTCCCGAATGATACCGCACTTCTGTCCCTTTGAACTTCAGTCGTTTAATAAATCTCTTATTAACCAAGCTTGCTCGGGACCGTACTGGAAGAATATCGGCCCTCTGTCTTTTTTGTATGGACCGAGCTGCGCTCGGTCCATACTGTCAAGACCTCGGGCTGATATTCTCCCAGTACGGCCCTTGGGCTTGGTTAATAAGATATATTTATAATATAATAATATTATAATGTTCTCTCATTGTACCTGACTTTAGGGAGGAGGAATGTTGAACCCCAAGCCTAAAATACATTGTTTCCTGGTCCATTAACTCAACAGTGGAGTGAAAAATAATAGCTAACACTAATAACTTGTAACCCACAAACCATAAAAAAAAAAAATTAGAAAACGGTCAGACAAGCAAATAATTTGTTAATGGCAAGCAGATCAATCATTTGCTTTTGATCAATCCTCGTCTACTTAATTATCAGTCATCACAATTCCTTCCAATAGGCCCCACAGTTCCTAAATATGCATGTAAATACCGCTCAAAAACATAGGAGTAACACTAATGGGCTCAGAGAAAACATTGCAACATGTCAAAACTCGACAACTCCCATTTTACCTACTTGTTAAAAACGTTAATTCGTCACACTGTTTATGTTGTAAGTCTCAACATATTTCAATCATTTTCACCTATTTCATCGTTTCCCTCAGAGATACAAGTTCTCCTCTTTAATCCGAGTTTAAAAGTTTCAAAATGCTTTGCAATCACACCTGACTAAATTATATTCAGTACTCACCGCATCTAGTTGAGTTACGTCGATCTCCCACAAGAATAGTAGCGCTTTGATTTGCGTCAATCTGGATTGCTGCCGCTGAAAAGAGCAAAAGGTGCAGCCTTGCTGGTAATGATCAGACGTGATACTGTTAATAAGAGCTTCTAAGAGTTTCGCTCACGTTTCGAGGGTTGGCGCTCAGCTTTGTCAGTAAGGGCGAACGGTGGAATTAGAAACAGTTTGTGTGGGATAAGATTTTGAATCACGGTCCCCGTTTTGATCGTGTCATGATACTGAGCAAATCATACAGCATAGAATTGATTGTGCACTCGAACAGTGATTAGATAAATCGTCATGACCAAGGAAACAATGTGCTGACTCAACAGGTACATGTAAAAAATGTAGAAACTCATGACTAAAATAGGCAGAATTAGTCAAATGGCAAGTTTGATTTATAAGCCGTCCGGTGAGAAGATGACTTCCGAACTAGCTAAAACTACCCTTAAGGTATTGACAATGCCAAATCAATTTCAGACTTAGTCCGTGAAGAATTCCATTTTTCTCACGTACACATACGTTCATAATCATCACGATAGTTCACAACTACGCCCAACGTCCCACGGCCGGGGTTGTTGCACTACGATTTTGGGCCTGTTAAATAACTAAAACAAAATTTTGCTTACTTTGTAGCTCCACCAGAAAACAAACTACGAAAAGAAGAATCATTATGCATTTGATGCCTTCGTAACAATTTTCCTACGGACTTTTAAATGAACGAGCCAAACTGCGCTCTTCGGCACACCGCTCAGCTGCGACCAATGATTGGGCGATTTGGGCAATCAATAAATGTCAGTGACCGCTGGACGTGTTCGCTGTGATGAAAAAGGGAGGGATCCTGGGAACGAGGTTTAATCTCCTTGTTGAACACAGGAGCGACATAAACTAAGAATTCTTTACTAATTTAATTGAAAATTTTTACTCGTTCTTGCTGGTTAATCAAGTACTAAGGAATGAAAAACTATTACGTCTAATAATATTTAGATCACGCCCGAACATCTTCAGAAAACAATTTCTCTTGCTATGTAGAGATGGTCTCTGCAAAAAAGATGATTCATTTCACATAATTAATGCAAACATGGGGGGAGGGGACGGTACAAAACGTAGACCCCTCTGGACCCCCCTTTAGACCCCCCTCTGGATCCCTTCTGGACCCTCTTCTGGGGTCCCCCTTAGGACCCCCTTCGAGACTCCTCAAGGATAGGATGGGATAGGATAGGATTGGATAGGATAACTTAATTAATTTATACACGGTTTTTCCATCAGTTGATTTAGTTAATTATCCATACTAGTAAACCTATCTATCTAACTACAATAATATTTAATAATAACAATTCAAATAAAAGAAATAATAAAGTTCTGCTTTTCATGGAGGCCGTGTCTAAAATTTACTTAAAATTAATATCGCGAGCGGCCGATCGGAGGAAACCCCGGGGGTTTTGTAGCCTTGTGCCGAGGTCCCTACTCTAACTTACACACAAAATAGTACCCACCATAGCACACGGGAGAATTAACATTTCTGGTCGCACTTTTTGAAGGTTCAGGCAAATGTTTGTGGCATGCCACGTTAATGACTACCTCGTAAGTTTCACCAGGTATTTACCGTTTTCATTCTTTCTTAATCTAGCTAGGGGGTCCAGAAGGGGTCCAAAAGGGGGTCCAGAAGGGGATCCAGAAGGGGGGTCCACGTCTTGTACCGTCCGGGGAGGCTGAGAAAAGGGAAATCATTCACTTATCGTAGCCCTTGGAATTCAGAGTTTGTGCCGTGATAGGAGTAAAATGAATCGATTTAGTAGTTTTTTCACAGGTGAAAGTTGAGAGCCATCTTGGGGGATTGCTGGAATATTTGCTGAAATATTTGCTCTGACCAGTCGAGTACCCCAGTGGAAAGAGACGTTAGAACACACCAGCGAGGGGGATAGCACACTTGTAATATATTTTATCCAACTTACCCGATCAGTCTTCTCAAACTTTTCTCCGATAATACTCACCAGACAAATTTTTTCCGTAAAATAAGCTCTGGCCATTTCTTTTTTTTTTCCTTGCTTTTCCATTGTTCCTTGCGTAGAAAATGGCTTTTAATAAGGTTTCCGTTTGCCGCACAGTAGTGCTCGCAATTTCCCAGTAAACATGTGTGACTGTTTTCACGATGGGTATGTCATGTATGGGGACTTATTATGTCCCAATACATAGAATGTCCCAAACCTTACCTGCCCATGATGTCATAACACTCAGAGACAGTATACAGGGCTATGTACAACTATACAGGGCTATACACAGCTATACAGGGCTATACATGGCTATATAAGGCTATACACAGCTCTACAAGACTATACACAGCAATACACGGCTATACACAGCTTTACAGGGCTATAAATATGCGTTATTAACCGAGCGCGAGGTCAAGATGGCTGGTTATTGGCCGAGTTCTTTTTTCGCATTTTAATGGACCGAGACGAAGTCGAGGTCCATAAAAATGCGCAGATAGAACGAGGCTAATATCCAGCCATCCTGGCCGATTAAGCTTGCTTGATAAAGGATTTATTATAATGCAAAAAAATTTGTCTTTATTAAGAATTAAGAGGCTGTCCGCGTAAGAACCGACCACTCGAATTTCGGCCGATCACAGAATTCCCTCAAATTTTTACTGTGAGATATTTGATCTATTCTATCAGCAAAAATTGTAATTATTTGGTTCGTAATGCTATTTTATCAAATTTTTGGCAACGAGATGTGAGGACGGTCAAAAACAAAGAAAATTGTTTATTTCAGCGTTAATTTTCAGCGTTTCGCTGGAGGCTCTAAAAACTTACGCATTTGTTCAAATACTATAAATCGGACATGTGGTATTATTTTACATCTCTTCTGTCGATTAATAGCAAAATATGTAAATTATGACCAATCAGTTAAGAATTACGCTATTTTGAAAATACCACACAAACAGCACTTTTCAAATTTGAGCGAGTGTGCTGTTGTTCCAAGACGCTTTTCTCAAAAGTGTAACGGAATCTGGAGTCCTAACTACTATCTGTGTTTAGTATTAGGGCTGGTGTACCGAAAACAACAAAAACATTTTTGGCAACTAGTCTTTTCGAGCTACAGGAGCTCGATGAACTTTACTAATTTTCAACGATCAAAGTGCATACGACTTAATTTATGAACACTTGCGGTTACTCCATTTCTCGCTCAAAGTCAATATTTGAGGCAGTGCTTATTTTCAAAACTAGCATGGTTGTTTTGTTAAGGTGAGGATGTCCATAAATTCATCCAAACTTGCCCCAAATTTAGCAATTACGAAGGTACAAATGAACATCTTCTGTGTGACATTACCTTTTAACTGTCTGATGCGGGCTAAAACATGTTGACAAAATTCTATTGAGTCAGTCTTGACCGCTGTCTTATGCTGTAAAAAACTAAAATTACTGTCACTTACGGACTAAGAAACGCTCATTCAAAATATGTCATAATGAAGAGAACTTCGTGTCTTACCAGAGCTTGAGAACATCTCCACGAGAACGGGTTGATTCAGTCATGTGTCATTTAACTACATCGCACAGAAATGGTCTGTGTTAATATTGATACTCTTCCTATTTTCACTCTAATTTATACCAGCATTTACCTCGTTATGAACCAAAAATTAATTTTTTTGATGACATAATTATGATGATGACGATTTCAGGCGGCAATCTCGTTGAAATGGTCATGTTTTTACGTGATACCGTAAAATAATAAAAAGTAAAGTAAATAAATTAAAATACAAAATCACTGGCCACTAAAAGATCAATGAATTTAGTGTTCCCTATTAGTTTCGATAATTACCGCCGGTGATTCACCTTCTATTTGTCTCTTAAAATTTAAATGGCCTTTTCATACTTGGTTATAGTAGATTATAAGTAAACGAATTTGTGGAGATTTATTTGCATCGCGTGACTCATGTAGGATTTCAAAACATTAATGTTTGTGTCGGCGGAAGAATTTGCAGCTCAGTACGCTTCTATGTTTTCGCCATTTTCCTCTAATTTTCATATTTTCTTAGTTTTATCAACTCGTCTCTCCGCTACCAAATAAGTAAAGCTCTATTCCTCGATATGTTCTGAAAAAAGAACTTGAAACCCTCTGCGCGCCGAACCAGTCCTTACCAAAACGGGCCTACGATGTACTACATTCTTAATAAAAGGTTTAGACCTTTTCCAATCAGTTACAGTCACATCCCTCAAAGAATGTGGAAAGTTTAGTTAGCAGATGTTTTTTTTTTATATCGGCAACCATACAGAATCTGAAAAATTTAAGCATCTCCTTGGGCATGACTACAACTCTGAAAACGTCCTGTTAAAGGTACAACTGGCAGCGTTTGATCAACAAACGAAACCAAAAAAACACTTGAAGTACAAAAGATAGACGGATTTAATAAATATCGCAACTTCAAGTTTGAGAGAGAAGGATTACGAAAATGGAGAGCTTATGGCATCGGGCAGGAAAGGTGGATTCCTTACCAAGACTTAGTCGTCAGGCCTCAAGGTCCGACAGGCCTCGTTTTAAATGAAAAATTACTTCCGCTCAACAGGGCACGGCTCCATAAGACGACAAAAAGTAGTGATATAGTTCCCGCATGAAAGTTCCCGCATTGAAACGAAGGACTGGCTAACGAAGACTCAAGTGCAGGAGTTTTTCTCGAGACTGCCGGCCGCAAGAAGGAGACAGGGAAGCCGAGAAATTGAGGTCAGTGGAGGAAATATATGCAGAGGAAGAGGAGCAAGAAAGACGTGAAATGCTGGAAAACGTTGCCGGTCAGCTAGATCTAAAGAACCCTATTTGCTATGACTCATACTGCTTGTGAGTCCTCTCGCGCGATAACAAACTTGAAACTTTCAGTCAGTGCTGCACGCATATCTTTGGCCGAGAAACTACATCATTTCCCTCGTTAGAATATCGTCGGATTGAAGACTTCTTTGGGCAAAGAATCCGATCACAGACATCTTTTCCATACTGGGGTTCGGAAAAGTCATATCGCATGACTACAATACCAATTCGTTTCCCTGTATCCCTAACGTACGACAAAGATAAAGTTGTTGTGCTTCATCGCTCCTTAGGTAAATTTCACTGATCGATTTGGGGTGTAAATGCGCGCTGATATCAGCGTTACAGCTATTGAAAGTTACAAAATCTATGCATCCTTGGCTACTTCCACATTTTCCACCTTTAACGCTTGAAAACGAACACAATTCCGCCATTCTTGAAGGCAAACGGTGCGAATCTTCTCGATAAAAAGCTTATCCCTGTCGCAAAGTAAATATTTTGGACGTCTTGCGTAAAACATTTGCAAACTCAATGATTTCAAATTAGCCCAATTATTGAAACGCTAAGGGAAAAAAGCAGAGCACAGCAGGTATGGCTGTTTCTAGCTGTGCATTGCACTGTTTAGCTGTGTATAGCTGTGTATAGCTCTGTATAGCCCTGTATAGCTGTATATAGCCCTCTATATGCAGTTGATAGCTGTTTATAGCCCTGTATAGCTGTGTATAACCCTGCATAGCTGTTTACAGCTGTGTCTAGCTAACTGTGTATAGATACAATGAATATATGAAGTTCATATATTTTGAACTGCGGTTGTAGATACGTATGATGCAAGTTCCTCGCAGTAGAGAGCGCTATTTATGCAATAGCGAAAATCAGACCTTAAAAAAATCAGGCTTGTACGGGATTCGAACCACTCAGGTCAGTGGTTCGAATCCCGTACAGGTCTGAATTTTTTTCAGGTCTGATTTTCGCTATTGCATAAATAGCGCTCTCTACTGCGAGGATCGTTCATCATACGTATCTACAACCGCAGTTCAAAATATATGAACTTCATATATTCATTGTATCTGATTTATCATCACGGGTTTATTACGAATCAACTTAACGGCCTGCTCCCAGTTGGCTTGTTAGCTCAATTGGTAGAGCGCTGCACTAGTATCGCAGAGGTCAGTGGTACGAATCCCGTACAGGCCTGATGTTTTTCAGGTCTGATTTTGGCTATTGCATAAATAGCGCTCTCTACTGCGAGGATCGTGCATCATATGTAACTGTGTATAACTGAGTATAGCCCTCTACAGCTGTGTATAGCCGTGTACAGCCCTGTATAGCTGTATATAGCCCTGTTAGTGAGTATGTAGAATATTGTATGTAATGTTAGGTCACTCTATGTTTGAATAGTGTAGGAAATTAAATGTATAGGGGACATAAGAAATATCCATACATGACCCAATTATGATTCTTGTGGGATATGCCGCAGTAAGAGTAAGAGAAATGCGGGCTCTCTAACTCCATCATGGCGGCCAAGTTTAAATAATCTTGGATAATTTCAATAGCGCCATTAAGCCAACAAAAGCCTTTAAAAATGGATCGAAGAGACCAGTACAAAACTTCAGGTGTTAGTGTAGAGTCTCAGAGAAGCAAAAGGCGTGATCAGGAGGCAGGAATTCGGAAAGAGAAACGCGAAAAGTTGTTGAGTGCGAAACGAGTTCGTTTCTCTGAAGTTGAAAGTGATTGCGAAGTTGAAGACTTTACGACAGAACAAGTTCGAGAGTTAGCCAGGGCGATACAAAAATCAAACGAAATCAATCTGAAAAACCTGAAAAGTCTAAGAAAAGCGTTCGCACAAGGCAGTGAACTGATAAACGTTTTTCTTGGTGTCGAAAACAGTATGAGGGCTTTGGTAGGACACTTGACCGGGAATAATTCACAGTTACAACATGAAGCTGCATGGTGCATAACAAACTTGGCAACAGGCGCTCATGAGGATACTATGAAAGTACTGAAAGCATCCGCTCCTTATCTTATCACATATCTTAGCGGACAAAATGTGCAACTGCAAGATCAGTGTGCCTGGGCTTTAGGAAACTTTTCTGGCGATTCTCAGGAATGCAGGGACATTCTTCGGGCGCAGGGGATCATTGTTCCAATGGTTAATCTTTTAAAGGTATCGAAGCTGTATTTCTCTCATTAACCAGTCTAATTTCTTACTATCAAAGCACAACAAGACAAATTATTGTCAGAGCAAAAGATCTTAGACCACAGTGCAGGAATCCCTGATATGGGAGCAAGTAAAAAAGAGAGGGGGGGTTTGGGAGGAGGGCTGTTACTAATTTTAGGAATGAGAATAAATGTATCCAGTTACAAATTATTGTCAGAGCAAAAGATCTTAGACCACAATGCAGGAATCCCTGATATGGAAGCAAGTAAAAAAGAGGTGGGGGGGGGGGATTGGAAGGAGGGCTGTTACTAATTTTAGGAATGAGAATAAATGTATTCAGTTACAAATTATTGTCAGAGCAAAAGATGTTAGACCACAATTCAGGAATCCCTGATATGGGAGCAAGTAAAAAAGAGGGGGGGGAGGGTTGGGAGGAGGGCTGTTACTAATTTTAGGAATGAGAATAAATGTATCCAGTTACAAATTATTGTCAGAGCAAAAGATCTTAGACCACAATGCAGGAATCCCTGATATGGGAGCAAGTAAAAAAGAGGGGGGGGAGGGTTGGGAGGAGGGCTGTTACTAATTTCAGGAATGAGAATAAATGTATCCAGTTACAAATTATTGTCAGAGCAAAAGATCTTAGACAACAATGCAGGAATCCCTGATATGGGAGCAAGTAAAAAAGAGGGGGGGGGGGGAGGGTTGGGAGGAGGGCTGTTACTAATTTTAGGAATGAGAATAAATGTATCCAGTTAAAAATTATAGTCAGAGAAAAAGATGTTAGACCACAATGCAGGAATCCCTGATATGGGAGCAAATGCAGAGATAGAACTCCCCTATGCTCTAGGCAGCAGTCATATTGAGAAACCCCATAAGCAGAAAAGAAGATAAGTTTAGACATAAAATGAAAGCTACCTCTTTCCACACCCCTGTCCTGTTCTGATTTACTGCCCTTGATGCACAATTGATGTCTCACGCATAGGAGTCAAGGTTAATGAGAGGCACTATCTCGCTGTTACGTTGTTAGCAAGTAGATTTTTCACCCAGGTAGGAAGGAGAGTACCAGCATTTCAGCAATATTGATGTTGGAAAACCACAAGTGCCCAATAGTTGTCAAGGTTGAAGAGTCTAGGTCAAAGAGGGTTACTATCTAGCTGTTTTTAGCAAGTAGATTTTCCACCCAGGCAGGAAAGATAGTATCTTCATTTCAGCAGTATTGATGTAGGAAAACCAAAAGTGTCCAGTATTTTTATAATATTTAAAAAACATTACTGTTCTTATGTCTTAATAATCTGTTGTTAGGCGCATTGAGATTAGAAATGCCCTATAAGCATCTATTAATTATTATTATTATTATTATTATTATTATTATTATTATTATTATTATATTCTGTACTTTGTTAATGGCTTTTTTTCTCTTCTGTCCCAGTCACCAATATCCACCGTGGTGCAGTCGGCAGCATTTGCTTTATCCAACCTTGCCAGGGGAGACCAGGTTGTAGCTGAAGAATTGTTACAAGCGGGAATAGTGCCTCTCATCACCAACCTGTTAACTCCAGGAAACAGCTCCACTGATGTTGCTTCAGAAGTAGCTTGGGTACTGTCATACTTGACATCCAAACCTGTGTGTGTGCTGTCAATAGTATCAGGGGGAATTATTGACATTCTCGTTCAGTTCTTGAGTTCACTGGCACAGCAAACCCAACTTGATAGCCAAGCTGTGACACCAATGTTACGAAGCTTAGGTTAGCTTCATGTTTTTAATTTGTTGGCAACTACCAGTAATTATGTTGATGTTCAAAATGGATTATACAGTGTAGGGTCAAAAGTGATGTAGAGGAGAAGAAAGGTTTTAGAAGAAGAGGGTTTAGGGTGAAGGTCATTTTGTGTATTGACACTTTGTTGCTAGGGTCTAGTTTGTGATGATTATACCCAAGTGGAGAAAGTTGAAGAATAGCAAGACTGAAAAACAGGATAAATGAATGCTTAATGGTTTATCTCACAATGAATAGTCAGGCTAACAATTGTATTGGTTGCAACATTTTGATTGATATACTGCTAGTCTTTGTTAGGTGACATGGTCAAAAGAAGGTTACATGTCACTATTTATAGCACCTTGGTTTGCTGTTACTGGTGTGTTTTGGTTCTTCGGTACATTTAATTGGTCACTGGTACATTAGAAACATGCTTGTAATAACAGGCAAAACATACTTGTCGTAATAAGGGCCAACTTTGGAGAGAGAAATTCAGAATATGATAAAACCTCCACAAACTTTACAGTACAGCTCAGAGATGCCTGTATTGTATAGTTTATAGCAAACCAGATTTTGATCAGCAATTTTTTTGTTATACAGGTTTCTTTTTTTTTCCAAAGTGATGAATACAGCATATTGATTAATTTTTCCAATTTTCTGTGGATCTGATTATGCAGGTAACATTGTTAGTGGACCCGATGAGTATGGTATCCAAGCAATGCGGAGTGGGAAATTGGTTGGTGCAATGACATCATTTCTCCAGTCAGTGCACAGGCATATAAAGAAGGAGAGTCTGTGGGTATTGTCCAATTTGACAGCAGGACCCACCGAACACATTGATGTGTTTGTGCAAGCTGGAATATTACCACTCGTTATGGATCTGATGTCATCAACTTACGATATTAAGAAGGAGGTTTGTCATTAAGTCTCCTTGTGTAAGAGTTCTAAACTCACTTTTTGTTCAAGTGCTCATCAGGTAATCAAAAATCATGAAAATTAATGGTTCCTAGAGTTAAAATTTAAGATTAGGCTAAAGTAAAGGACAATAGATATTCTTTCCAATTTTACAGTACATTTTACAGCAATGTTAATCTTGCTTTTTATTTTAGGGCTTAAGCACGAAGCAAAAAAAGTCTCTCTTTATTACCCCAATTGTGCCTTACCAAATAGACAATTTTTTGTTTTAATGGAGATGTCAAAATTTTTCCTTCTTGCCTTGACAGCCAAAATGGTCACAGCTTTAATGCTTGCATATCTTGATGTTTGGCCATGTATGTGTATCACTTTGTCCCAGTGCACCTTTGCTGGTTCATAGAGAAGTGTGTATAGAGGCTCTGTAAGAGTGGTGTCAAACAGGAAGAAAACCACAGTATTTTGTTGCACTCTACGTCAGTAGAGCTCTAAAAGATCTCTCAAGTGTACGCAATGCTTAAACCAAAATAAAATGTTATTTTTCTAACTTATTAACAAAGTGATAGGGCTCTGTGGCTGACTGATTGTCTCTAAAATGTAAAAATCATTACTTTGATTTTTGTTTTCTTTTTTCAGGCTTCCATTTGCTTGTGCAACATCGCACATCATGGTCCTGAATACTTAAAGAATGTTCTAGATGCTGGAGCTATGGAATCATTCATTAACATCATGAAATCACCAGACCAAGACACTGTTATCACTGGTCTGCAGTTTATTGAGATGTCGTTAAGGAATTTTCCAGCATCTAAAGACTTGTTTGAGGCTGGTGAAGGTGTTGCTTGTTTAGAAGCTTTGGAATACAACTGTAATGAAACAATCTGTCAGTATGCAAATGAGCTTCTTGATACTTATTTCATGGAGGGCGGACCTGAGGAGGGAGACCTTGGTGGGGAAGGAGAGAATGGTGAAAATGATGTGTTGTCATGGAGATGTCAAGACAGTGAGATGACAACATAGTGTAATTTGCACTTTTCAGACTAGTTTGCAAATCATGAAATTCTTAATGCACATTTCACCAGAGAGATGTAGAGTCTTGAAGCCAGTAACAAAAGTGTTGTCCCCCTAATTATCACAGATAGCAGAGGTTGGGTACAAGTCCAGTTTAATTTTTGTCAACCTTCAACAAGTGACCAAGACTAACTTTCATCTTACATTATCAATACAAAATCAAACAGACAAGTGATTAGAATAAAGAAAGTTATTATCCAACTGAGCTTTGTAGAGTACAAATAACGCGCGAGACGAGTACAAATAACATGCGATATTTGTACTCCAGAAATATCAGCAAAATTCGCCCACACCAAAATAACAATTTGATGTGTTGGATGATAAATCTCTTATTAGATGTTTTGTTATGTAGCATCATTGAGTATTTTTACTTGTTGTTTGTATTTTGACAAGCCCTACTGGCTCGTCAAAATACGGCACAACTTGTAAAATACTCGGCGATACTAGACAACAAAATGTTTAATAAGATATATATATCAATCAGGGGATTATTTGTTGATCCACACAAGGGTAGTCAGAAAGCAAAACTCTCTGAGACAGAAACTACTAGCATCTACCATCACTTAAAGCCAACAGTTAGTACTGTAAGCAGTTTTTGTGTGGGGAATCGGATTTCAAGAGATGCCCAACAAAATCCATGTATCAGCAGTCAACCAACATCATTGAGTCACACTGTGAATGTATCTACTTCAACCAGAAATAGAGTCAAATTTAAACTCTTTGTCTCCCCCCCCCCCCCCCGCCCTGTAATTGTCACTATCCCAAGTTTTACTCTTCTGTATGTATGGCTGTGAATGCCTCCTTTATGGAGAAACTCCAGGGTGAAATTCAAAAAATTCAATCAGTAAAGACAGACTTGAATGAGTGCAAAATGTGACTGAACTTCTCAAGGTTTTCAATAACAGCCAGTTACCGCAGCCCAGGGCTGCCTGAACCCTTTAACTTCCAAGATCTGATGGCTTATTCTCCCCTTTAGCTGCTATACGTTTTCTTGACAGTAAGTTGACAATGTGATTTGAAATCAAGGTAACAAGTTCTACCTGACAAGTTTGAATTTTCTCATAACCTGTTCGTTGAATGATGTATGGGTTTTTAAGGGAGAAGTTACATGTTAATCACTTCTGGAATTTAATTGGTTAAAGACCTCTTACCATCACCTGTTTAGCATGTGAGCAGGGTTTACTGTTTGGGTTCCACCTTATGGCCCCTACTTTAGGCACAGCCCCCTAGACCATCATCAGAAGCTGCTTATAGGAATTGTTATGGAAACCTTGCTTTTTGTCTAATGTATACATACGTAGTAGAGATACCACTGCATCTTGTGAGAAAATGTAACACTTTTTCACCTTTTCAAATCAAAGAATATACTGTAGTATATGCAACACAAGTGCTTTTAGTGCATGCTGATTGACTAGTTTGGAAGTGAATCGCAAGTACTATTTACCTTCAAGATGCCGATTACACAAAATCATGCATCGTGATTTAATTTCTGATCATTTTTTAGTATGCTAAAAGAAATAAACTAATTTTTTGGAGTCTATGTGGTATATAATTACTAAAACAATTTTTCTCCTCCACTTCATTGGGTAAAGTAAAGTGGGCCTTACAGATATTTTAGATTGAGTATACTGGCAACACCAAATATCATACAATTTTTTATAATTAATAGTAGCTGTTAAGTTTTTGTTATTTGTATAAGAATGAGGGGTGAAAATGAAGTGTTTTCTTAAGTTATCAATCTCTTAATTTTTTTTTTCTTTTAATGTTTCAGTGAATAAGAAAAACTTTGCTTAGAAGTTTTTCAACAAGAAATGTTGCCAACAAAACATTCTGGCTCTGGTTATTCCTTCCAGAACTGAATGAATTATTAATTAAATTTAGAAAGTTATTTTGAATTAATTAAAAGAGGATTTAACCTTTGTTTGGCACCCACATTTGTAGTTTCTTTTATTTCGTCTTTTGTCGTTCTGGATTCATCTTGCGTATTTTGATGGCCACCCGGTTCTTAAGCTTTTGTTTTAATTGACAGTTGTGTATGGCTGAAGCCATATCATTTTTTAGTAACAGATGTTTCCTGACAGCTTTACTTCTAGTGCACAGATGGAAGAATGAAATATTCAAAATTTTTTTCCCTGAGGTCCTTTTGCTCTTAATCTGAAAATTATGTCAGTTTTAGAAGCTAGGGACAAATTGTCAGGGAAAAAATTGAGGGGCAAATTTGCTCAGCATGGATAACTGAACAAAAAGACTTGATAGAGGAATTGTAAAATGTTTAAAAAAACGAAATTAACTGGTCACACTTGTCTCAACCTCTTTCACACTCTCGGAGACCTAAGAGGCAGGCAATCGAGCGACAAGAAGACACAACTATGCTGTATGCTCAACGCAAAAACACGGATTGTAGTGATGTCTCCATCTCAGAGCGAGGCAAGGAAAGACCGATGAATGGACTATGGGGAAAGAGATTTCTTTCGTTTCAGCATTCCGATTACATGATATAGATCGCTATGCGAGAAATTCGTCAATCAAGATCTGCCATTTGACCGATGCATTACTGGGGAAAAAAGTTATTTTTTCTGTTGCCTGGGAAAGTTGTAGGCAATTTGTTCACTTATTTTATGAAATCCTTTGACAGGCGGCTGTGAAACTGTCATACAATCACAATTGAAAAAAAAACAAAAAAAAAAACAGATGTTACCTATGAGTCTGAATTACAAATTCAACAAAAATAGCGAGACGTTATCTTAAAAAGTCATAGTGCTAAGATATTTCTTTTCTGTTACGTTAAACTACCTTCGTGAAAATCGACAATTTTAGCTGTTAATGATCGATTACCTAATTTCCCGCCTTCCATGAGTCGCTCTTTTGCTGCCCCCTCCCCCCCTCAAATATAACAATGATCACTCATATTTCCATCACATGTATTAAAAAAAAACGGCTTCACCTAGAGTCGGCTGTCTGTTTGAACTGTACTTTATTTATGATTTCTCACTTTTTTCCTTTAACAAACTGTTTCTCACACATTTCCTTTATTGTGCGAATAATGTGACAATTTTACGAACTACCTCCCCCACCGTGTTGTTCCACTATAAGATTCCTATTGCGCATGGTTCCAAAAACAGCTGTACTCAACGCAGTTCCCACTTCTATGGAAACCTACACGAGCTTTGCGAAATACTACAAGACAGCATGTTGCAGCGATCGGTAATTTTCAAGACACATTTGGAGACTCTAGAAAGTTTTGGTTGTAACTTCTAACGGTTCCATGGCTTTCAAAGAGCTCGTGTTTCAGCAGGACTCGAGTATAGACAAAATTAAGGTTTGTTTAGATGGAATCTATATCCGTTCTTTCTCTGTGTATTCCGAACTTTATTAGATATTCAATGATTCTTGTGTCTGCGGTTGGGATTAAAATTTTTTGTGAAATATTTTCATGAATTTTCGAGGTTTATTAAGGACGGTCTTGAACGCGTAATCGCCGTATCGATTGTTTTCAAGCGCCAAAGGTAGGCTTCATTGAATCAGCAAAAAGTTGGTTTGGTCAGCACAGCAATCGCAAAATGTCGAATTTTTCTTTTGTATTTTTTATCGCGAATCGTTTATATGGAGATTAATATTTTAAGTATGAGTAATAGAGGAGGCTGGTTCGGCCGAATAAGAAAATTTTTGCAAGCGAAAGGTCGTGGTAAATGGTCTGTAACGATGACAACTGTTATTCGTGCAACTTGAAAACCGCCAGCTCCTGTGGCTTTTGCTGGCATTTGATAATTGAAAAGATTGCTCATGCATCGAGCAGAAATCACTTGAAATGATCGTTGTGGGTTTTAGTCACGTAAAGAAATCCTGGTTCAAACCAGGACTTAGTCATCTTTGTTGTGAAATACAGTATGGATTGAGCAAGGTGGTCGCGCACAGTCTTCGTAAACTGACCTGCCGCTAATTTCTCACGTTCCTATTGTCTTTTCTTCTTGTCACTTTATTACCATGGCAAACATTTGCAACAAGAAGGATTATACACCCGCTCGTATGATCCCTTCATTCGATTTCGGATTCCTTCAGAGATTTATCCGCGAGTTTTTCACATTAAGAGTAAACCTCCGAACTAGAGTGGTTGTGCAGCTGTTATTAAAGCAGAGAATAGACGAGACGTTTATGTGTCGCGATCGATTTTGCGGCGATTTTTTTCCTCTCAATGTTTACTCAAAACATTTTAACAGTTAACGCACGCGTTCATTTGAATATATTCATCGACCTTTAGTGGATCGTGGTTAAAATTTTCAAAGTGGATCTCGTACTTAGGGATCTCAATGAACTGTCGCTCCTTCGGAAGTTGTAATTGCATTTTGCTAAATTCTTAATTGAAAATTTTGTCTTTCATATCTGCTTAAGGAATCGATTGTTTTTTTTTTTTCCCGCTTTTTTTTTCTCTGTAAACAAATTCAGGTAAAAATTATCGACATGCATCGCAGCATGTTTCCAATACAAGTATAAATCATGGTAAAAGACATATCGTAGCATGAAATTGCTAGGTGATTCGATCGATGAACTCCTACACAAATTATATAATGTTTCGATTATGACACACGATTGTAGAAAAGTGCGAATTTTTTTTTTTTTTGCCGATACGTTAGAAAAAATAGAAACCAAAACATCCTAATTGTAAACAACTTGGATGATTTTTCCTGATTGATTGATTTACTGATCAATACAACTTCTGATATTGGTTATGTGATATCGTTTCGAGGAGTAACAGCCGGATGAATTTTGAAAGCACCTGTCAGTAATGTGATAATGATATCAAAGCATATAAAATCATGATGATATGAAAATATTTCCTCAAGAAGCTTCAAAAATATTTTTTCAGCCACCAGATCATAGAACTTGGAGTCAGGACTATTAAACTGTATTTGAAGCAACCAAATTACAGCATAAACAGATTCAATCCTTCTCAAATATTAATTACTTTTTGTTATGGTTTCAAAACTATTGATTACGTCAATACCACTTGAAAAATTGCCTTCAACAAGATTTTTAATTAACCCATTTCACCCCAAACATCAGTATACTTGCATATTCCCCGAAATCATCTCCATACTTTTCCTAAGATGCTGTCAAGGAGAATTTGTTTTTAGCAATCAAGATCAGCTTCTTTATTTGGTGATCATTCCCTTAATAAGTGATTCAGGTGTGATGTTGTAAGGAAATGTAGATGCTTGTCATTCTCCTCTCAAAGGTCAAAGGGTCAAATGTTTTATGTTGTTTGAATCAAACCAAGCTGCAATTATGTCCAACCCATTTTCATCCTAACAAAGGGGGAATGTTTTTAAAGAAACTGTGGTATTGCATTGGTTGGGGTAACAGGGTAATTTAGTTTTATCATCTTAGTTGAAATTGTAAATTGGCCACTTAAAAGGCTGACATTTCGAGTGTTAGCCCTTTGTCAGAGCAAATGACGAAGGGCTAACGCTCAAAACGTCAGCTTTTTAACTCTTTACAGTGGCCAGTTTATAATTTCAACTTAGCTGATAAAATCAAATTAAATTTGCTTTCCAGTTTGATTATTAGAGTCAACTAAATGTCAAACTTGGATGTAGTTACTTTTTAAGGGTGAAATTGTTATAATTCACATGACAAACCCAATAAAAGATAATATCCTAATTTTGCTGTAACCAGTAAAAAATGTAATTAGGAGTAATTTCGAAAATCAATTGTCACAGTTACTGAAGGCATGAAATTTGCTATTGTTGAACATGCTGGACAACTTACATATGTGAGTTTTCCATTTTCTATCAGGATCCAAAATTTAGGTCTCCTACTCCTGAATTTACTGGTTCTCTTAGTTTGTTAGCTTTGCTGATGAGATGAACATGGCACTACAGTTGAACCTTGATTATCCAGACTCGTTGGGACTGAGGTAAATTAAGTCTGGATAATCTAGAGTTCGGATAATCGAAAATATGAATATTAATAAGACAATAATGTAAAGAAATAGAAAATAAAGATAACACATTTTTAATTTTAAAAGTCTGCTTCGATGACTCTCCGAGTGCTCGATCTTTTGAAAGCAGAGGAGGTAATGCGCTGTTTTAAACACACTTTTCCTGACTTTAAAGTGCACCTAAACCCAAAAAATTTTTTTTGCTTAACGAAATAGGCATATTTTTTGGAGTATTTTTGTGCAAAAATTTTTTTATTTGTTCAAATCTTCAATTTTCTGTAACCAGTCAAAATACGGAAAATGGGCCGCCATATCTTACCCCACAACTGAGTTTAAAGAGGAATGGCTCTAGCGGGTAATGTGACGTCAAGTCGAGAACACGAAAGTCTACATTTCACGCATTTTCACTTGTTTGGGAAGGTTGTAGTCGATATTGTCCGAAAATTTGCTGACTAAGTGTGTTGTAGAAGGATGTGGCAACATGCAAAATTTGCAAGAGGGAATCGCGCTTCATACATTCCTCATACAACACACCTAGTTGGCATATTTCAGACAATATCGATGACAACCTTACCAAACAAGTGAAAATGTGTGAAATGCAGACTTTCGTATTCTCGATTTGATGTCGCATTACCCGCTAGAGCCATTCCTCTTTAAACTCAGTTGTGGGGCAAGATGGCAGCCGATTTTCAGTATTTTGACTGGGCACAGAAAATTAAAGATTTGAGCAAATTAACAAAGTTTTGCACAGAAATACTCCAAAAAATAAGCTTATTTCGTTAAGTGAAAAAACATTTTTGAGTTTAGGTGCACTTTAAACATAATCTCTGAATTGTAACCTCTTAAAGCTTTGAAGATCAAAGCTCATTTATATATATTCATGAAAAAAAAAATGGGACCAGAGAAAAAGTCTGTATAATTGAAAAGTCCAGATAATCAAAAAGTTCAGTTAATTGAGGTTCGACTGTATTGAGAAAGGAATCGATCTGTTGGTTAGAGAAGGAGTGCAGATTAAGATTCTATTGCTCATACCAAGCAAGCATGCTGCCTCCAAACCCTGTGGTTAATGACTATTTCACTGACTACTAGCTAATGAATGTTTTCCATTATACTATGATTATGCTGTGTATTATTTTTATCAGAACTAAAATTTTTCTACTGACATTGGTGTTACATTAATTTACTGTTCACTATAGGAAAGTCTTCACGAAAATCAAGGTGTTTCTGAGTTGATTTTTAAAAGCTGTGGAGCACTCTCTTCAGAGAATGTTGCATCTCTTTTGGAAGATATACACTCTGATTTAGATGCACTCACTATTCAAAACTGTCAATCATTTGATGATGAATGTGCTGCCAAGATCTCAGAACATTGTACAAAGCTCTCGAGAATTTCCTTTACTGGCTGCTGTAAGGTGCTGACATCTTCTGGCATTTCTTTCTTTGTCAACAACTGTCCAAATCTAAAATGTGTGACTGTTATGTCGACGGAAAGTGAGGATGATAACAACAGTAATAATGATGATGAAAAGAGCTGGACTCTTGGTGATGACCTTTTTACATCATTTCTTCAAAGGTCAGATTTGATTCTGGAACAATTTGCTCTTTGTGGTTTTGAGAATGTTACAACAAATGCTCTCAAGCAATTCTTGGAGCATGTTGGGTCAAATATCAAAGTTTTAGACCTGAGTGAACTTCAAGCAGTTACAGATGAACTCATTGAGAGAGTAGTCAATGCCTGCCCAAGTTTAGAGGACGTGTGTTTAAGCCATTGCAAGTTAACTGATCAAGGAGTCAATGGATTTTGTGCCAAATGTAGGGCACTTCAATCGGTGAACTTCAGTGGCTGTCAAGATATCACAGATGGCTCAGTTATTGCTCTTTCTACAAACTGTACCTCATTAAGAAAAGTACAGTTGAGTTGGTGCGTGAAATTAACTGAAAAATCATTAGAGGCTTTGGTATCAAACTGCCAAGACTTAACATTTGTTGATATGTCACAGTGCGCAATTAAACATTTCCCATTTGAAATTTTGGAGCATTTTTCACTTCAAGAAATCAAAGTGGAAGGGTGCAAAGGTCTCAGATGTCCACCTTTAGATATTGCAAACAAAGGACTTGAATCTTGTCGGCAATTCCTGAAGAAGTGTAATTTACAGTATTTGTGTCGAATGACATTTCTTGGAAACCAAGGAAGTGGTAAAACCAGTTTAATGTTGAGTCTTCCAACAATGTCACAGTCAGTTGCTGATACTTCAACAGAAGGGGTTCATGTTGGAACTTGGAGACCATTCAAGAGTGGAAAAGGTTAGAAATGTGTTCCTGTTATAATTTAAGAAAGCATACTGACTGTACCTAAAAAAAAAGAAAAAAAAGCTACCATTTTCTTTAATGCTTAACTCCCAAGATCTGATTATTGATTCTCTCTTTTAATAGCTACACATTTCCTTGTAAGTTAGTCACCAGAATTTAGGATCTAAATCAAGGTGATGGCCTCTAATTGATAAGTTTAGTTTGAGTATTTCCACTGCCTTTTTACTGGATATTACTGTATGTGTCAAATATTATGGGGAGAACTTAGATATTAGTTAGTTCTAAGAATGAAAGGGTAGATATGTGTGCTTTCCTTCTATAGCTGTGGCCCAGATTTGATTTCCTATCCTTTTATCACATATATACATACTTGAGACTTGACGCAGAGTGATAGAAGGGTCCAGAGAGGCTTACTTCATCCTTCTCTGACACCAAAATTCTTGCAATGTCAGGATAAAGTATAAATGCCTAGTAACTCTCAGTAAAACCTGATGAAATGCTGGCGGGGGGGGGGGGGGGTAACCTTATGATGGACTGGCATCCCATCCAGTGGGGAGCAATACAACTCTATCATTTATTGCTAGAGAAACTGGGATATTAATCTCTAGTTGGCTGGAATACAAAGTTAAAGCACTTTGTTTGTGACTTTAATGTTATTGGGAATTTTTAACATAACGCTGCAGTTGTTATTACTGATGATGTAAGAAGACATTATTAATTATATTCATCCAATCTTCAGAGTCCATTGATCTTGGGACTGATGTTGAGAAGAGGATGTTGTCTCTCACTGTTGATATGTGGGACTGTGGAGGGCGAACAGTAAGTTGACATTGTAACACTACAGTACATAGTGAAAGCAAAATTATCAAAAGGTTGCTTTACAGTGTAAGTAAGGGTTCTTTATTTTAATCCATCCTGGTTGCCATGAAGGGAATATCTGAATATGGAGAGCTAAGTCCTGCATTCCTGTAGTAAGGCTGCCATTGAATTCTAACAGACTGCTTGATTTGATAAATGAATAACAGGAATAAGTTTCTGAAAAAATGGGTGCAGTATTTGTGGGGGGGGGGGGGGGGTAATACAGGATAGTTTGGTTTTATCAACTGAGTTTACAATGTACATCGACCACGTTATCACAAGAAATGCTAGATTTTTCAGTCAATTACTGGTATATCACAGAGACAAAGGAGCCCAGTTCTTGAGTAAACTAGATTCTAAAAGAAAAGTTTTATTAACAATAACTTGATAATTTATACAACATAGACCACTTTCATAAATGGCTGCTGTATAAATATTCTTTTGTTTAAATTTAAATTAGCCCTACTGGCCTCGCTTGAGATAATGTATTCTTTTGAATTTTGTACTGGAGAACGAGGCCAGTAGGGCTAATTTAAATTTAAACAAAAGAATATTAATCCAGCAGCCATTTATGAAAGTGGTCTATCAAGATTTTAAAATAATTTGAACCTTTTGTCTTTTTTTTTTTTTTTGCAGTGTCTTCAAGGAGTCCACCCACTCTTTCTTTGTGAGCAAGCATTGTACACCATTGTCTTTAACATTCATGATCCATTTAAACTTGAATCTGTTGCATCCTGGATGTTACTCATGCGATCAAAGGTTGGAGCTTGGATAATAGGCCATTTTACAGTTGTGTGCTTAGTTGCCAAGCCCTTGATTTGGAGTGAGGCTGAAGGTGACCTTGTTGTGATGGAGACTGGTATCTAGTTAGCATGATAACAAAGTGATTTAGATTTGAAGAGCGGCCACATCTGTATCATAACAAGGTCACCCTTTAAGCCTCACTGACCCATTGAAATACCTGGTAACCAACTGCAAAATGGACTATTGTTTGTTTTACTTTTTGTGTTTAAAAATTTTAAAAATTATGTCATCAATTGAAACTTTCAAATGATAAAATGAACCTTTTTTTTTTAGGCTCCGACTTCACCATTCATCCTGGTCGGAACACATGCTGATAATGCTGATGATCGGCAAGAGCTTAAGGAGCAAGTAATCCAAACTGTCAAGAAGGCAGACTCCCAAAGCAGACAAGAATACCAAACTGAAATAGACATGTTAAGGTAGATGGTAGATGTGCATTTTCTCTGCCTATTTTTGGAAACAGAATCAAACGATTACTTTGAACAAAATTATCAAAATTTCCTGTTGTTAGCTTAGAGGAAATAAACAATAACTGAGTATCACTAACCATAAGAAACAAGGAGTGGAGCTTACTGCAGACAGTCAGAGAATTTTCCATTACATCAACTAACTAAAAAGACTTCTTTTTCTTGTAACATCACTACAAAGAACAACTTAAGCCATTATAAATGATGGAATAAAGTTATTTTAGTTATTTACGCAATCTAAATTACATTCATTCTCATATTAGGGAGCTAGGACAAGAGAAATGTGTGGAGTCAAGAATAAACAGACTGCAAAGCCTGGTTGACAACTGGTCCAAACTGCCAGAACATGTGTACTTTGTTAGCACATTGAAGGGAAAAGTGAGGGAATGTTGTTTTCCTGTAGAGGAAAAGTTTACTTTGTATACATTGTTTTGCTAACAAATCAAGAAAATGAAGCTGTATATGATAAGAAATTTCAAGTAGGTTAACTGTTTTTTGTGTGATGTAATGTGCTCAAATCACCCATTTTGTTACAGATTATAGTTTTTTTTCTGCTCTATGTCAAACTAAATCTCAAATTTTTTATCTAATTCAGTGAGTTCACTTTTGTTAAATCTTAGGGAATGCTAGAACTTCAGCACATCATAACTGAAACACTGCTGAATAGTCAGCTGTTTCCACACTTGGTAGAAGAGATTGGCAACAGTATTATATACCTCTACAGTTCAATTCTTCAGTTGCAAGAAAACAAGTCAGTGTTGCTGTATTGGGATCACTACCTTCAGTTAGCATCAGATGCAGGAGTCACAGATGCCGACATTGAAAAAGCCACAGCTGTGTTAGAGTATAAGGTAGGGTGGAAAAAAATATGTCCCCTTAATTGATTTGCTTCATCTTAATGTTGAATTCGATTGTCCATTTTATAGCTATGTGCTTGTTTGCTAAGGAGTGAGGCTAAAGGTGAACTTGTTATCATAATGATACAGACGTTGCTGCTTTTTGAATGTAAATTACTAGGTAATGATCTCTAACAAAACAAGGTCACCTTCAGCCTCACTCCAAATCAAATGCTTGGCAACCAAGTGCACAACTGTAAAATTAAATCCAGTTATGGTAACTTATGGATAAACTTTGAATTCTGCTCACAAGCCTGGAACTAGAGTAACTTTTTTTGCTGCAGACAGTATGTGGTTGGAAGCTCCCTCAGCCCCTTTTGTCACTAATCACATGGCTGGCATTAAGCCAGTACAACCAAGTACCATGCATCATCCTCATTCTCCTTCCCCCTCCCCCCCCCTCCCCCCCTAACTTTTCTCACACACTCAAACCAGGAGTCAGTCATCTGAGGCACAATAAATTAATCTGTGGAAATGAATTGTATACAGGGAAAGAATGATGACAAGGAAGTGCAATAGAAAGAATATGAAATGCTTGCTAAGCACAACTGAAAAATTAACGGAAGTATTTATCGCATACCAAACTTCAGTCTGGATCTCACCTGAAGGTGGAGGAAGGGGGGGGAGGGGTCCACCCTTTTCTATTGTTTTCTGTTTGTTTACAATGAGCTACTAATAATTATTGCACTTTTATTGTTTTATGTATGTGATAGGGTTGCATTCTAGTTCTCAACATTCCATCATCTCAGCACACCCAGGGTCCTTCCAAGATTGTCTGTGTGAACCCTAGTGCCCTTTTGAACTGCATGGCTGGGGTCCTTTGTGAGACAGACCCACGTGAGTATGTACCTCACTTTGTCAAGGCTGGAAAAGTTGAGAAGTTTTGGCCAACTGGCGCCCGGCCTAATGAATGGACGCTGAGAGCAGCCATTGATGATATTGTTACTAAAGGACTTGTGCGGGAGTCTGTGGTGCCGTTATGTTTCCAGGTAAGATGAGAGAATGAACGAATGAATGAATGAATGAATGAATGAATGAATGAATGAAGGAATGAATGAATGAATGAATTTGAATAAATTCCTTATTTATATTGCGCCCTTTCTATACAATATTCAAAGGCGCAGTACCCCCTATCAATTGGATAGACACTACACAAAGATAGACCACAACACCGGGCACTGCGTGCCCTACTCTTTTCGAACAGTGTGTGGGTTCTTTAACGTCCCACAATTTTTTTTTTTATCACATACAAGGGCTTGTGAGACGGGACCTCCATTTATCGTCCCTATCCGAGAAGACTAGAAAGTCTAACCATTTTCAGATATTATTACAAAGGCAGCACTTTCTTCTCAGCTATCTAAAGACCCTGGGTGTTGGTCAGGCCGGATTTGAACTCACGACCTCCCGTACAACAGTCCGGCGCTCTACCAATTGAGCTAACCGGGAGGCGGTGAGCTCAATTGGTAGAGAGTAGTGTTTAGTATTTAGAAGGAGAGAGAATGAGCAGTAGAGGAAGGCGATCTGAGGGAAAGACATTGGGCAAGTTCCCTGTTTGACTTACTGGGGTCTGAATAGGCAAGAAATGACTAAGAAATGCTTAGATATTCCAGTCTTCTCGGATAGGGACGAATAAATGGAGGTCCCGTCTCCTGCAGGGTTAGGGATAAAAGACGTTGATTTCCCACGCACGAGATTACTGTGTGATGGATTTCCTCCCCTGGGGTGGGATGGGTGGGTTGGGGTTGGTTTAGGCGGGTGAACCTAGTAGGGGACTACGTGTCCTATTGTTCTCTCAACTGTACAATGTACGAATCTTTAAATACTATACAATAAAGGCTGATAGTTTCTAAAGAAACTGTTTGGGGCTGCGTCGGTGGGTGGTAACGAAATAATATGAATATATTATTTAAATACAATACAATACAATACAATACAATACAATACAATAGGCAAATGTATCAACGTTCAGCTTTAACCCTATAGCTCCCAAGATCTGATTGCTAATTCTCTCTTCTAGCCACTACACGTTTCCTTGTAAATTAGCTACATGAATTTGGTGTTAGATCAAGGTAACTTCTGGTTTGTTATGTTGCCATAAGTTTAAGTATTATCATTACCCGTTTGCCGCGTGATGTTGAGATATCATAGGGAGAAGTTACATGTTAATCACTTCAAAGAGTTTAAAGGTTAAGTCTTAACGTGATTTTTGTTCAATTCCTTTGACAAGTCATAGCAACAATTTTTTGTGGTTTAAATGTCAGATACCAACATTACTGGATGAAGAAGAACTGCAGAATATAATCAGCTTATTCAGAAGTCTTGGTTTCCTGGTGGAAGGTGCTCCTAAAGGGAATTATGATGTGGAACTTGTCATGTCACAGTATAAGTCATGTTCAGTGTTCAAAAGATATTATGTTCCACTGATGATGAAGCTTCCAGAAGAACTAAAGGTGTGTTGATTAAATGACAGGTATTATTCTCTTTAACCCTTTACGCCCTAACATCAGTATGCATATTCTCCATACTGTTCTCTACACATTTCCTAAGGTGCTGACAAGGAGAATTTCTTTAACAATCAAGAGCTTATTTAGTCGGTGATCATTTCTTTTATTCTCATGACTTTAATGTTTGATTCAGGGCTGATATTGTAAGGGGAAATTAGATGCTAAGCACTACTAAAGATGACAGTTTTAAGAAGGGGTGAAGAATAGAAGTGATGACTAAATTGCATTTAGAAATGTCATTTTGGTTGAAATGACTGTGTTATCCTGATGAAATCGATGCCAAGCCTTCACTGTGATATTATTTTGTCACCTAAAAGTAAATTAAATGTCTTATTTCCATAACGTTCAGGATACCACTGTCTGGCCTAGTTCCCTCCCTGACGGCACCATTCAGGTTGGCTGGCGTTACAAATTTCGCGATCTCGTGACTGTTGACTGCACTAAGATGCTAATAGGCGCATGCGCAAACTTGAAGCCCTCTTGTGAAGTTTGCGCCTATTGGAACTATGGGGTCATTTTGAAAGTTGGTCCCGTGACCGTGCGAATGTCACGGGAGAACTCAACTTTGGACGTGATTGGCCGATGTAAAGTGACCAGTGGGAGCAAGCAGGCGCTAAACATGATGTGGTCTGTTTTGGCAAGGTTTTTCTACGGTATAGAAACCTTGCTGATGAACTTCAAAGGGGTTTGCCCAATGGTAAGTTTGCCTGATGGTAATTAAACGACTTTCTCTCGAGTCTTAAAGATCGTAGTTTTCCTCAACTGAAACAGGCTCGCCAAGCGGTGTAAAATGACAACCTCTCTAGCGCAATTGCGAAATGTTTAAAAACTTGACGACATTTCTTGCAGGTCATCAAAGAATTTTAAACAATTTTTTGTTGCTAACCTTAGAATTCCTCATGAAAATCAACGATGGTAATTTTGTCCCTCGGTCATGATTAGACCAAAAACATATTTCTTTACTTTTTATTTACATAATTATTACTTTTTTCAGATAGTCTGAGGGATTTCTGGAGAAAAATTGGAGACTTACGTACAGATTTTTAGAACATTTATTAGCTCTAGTCCTACGCGGTAAAGTGACGCAAAGCGCGAGAAAACCTAAGCGCGCGAAAAGGCCAGATGTGCGACAAGGCGCTCGAAACAGTACCTCAGTACATGCCCGGGAAAACTAGTTAAAGCTTACTCATCGTTTTGTTTTAACCTTAACAGGTACTTGTACCCATTGTTGGTTGTAACAGACCAAAGCACAAACCACTGTATGAGCTTGTAAGTGATTACAATTCACAGCTGAGTCATCATACCAACTACCGCTGGTTTATTCCCCCTGCAGGTCAGTTACAAGCCTCGAAGGCCTGAATTGTTTTGTTTTAAGTGAGATATGGTTTTTTTTTTTTTTTCACAAAGCTTACCTTGCACACTCAGTTTATACTGTCATAATTTTCTGGTCTTCAGCTTTGGATGCGGAGGAACACACAGAAATCCCGTCAGATACCGTCAGCTGGCTGGCGAACATCGCATGTAAGTGTCTCTTTGCTTCTATGCTGCAAATTCATCACGAAAATACTTTAAAATGACGATATAATTAGATGTAGGGTGAATAAAACCGAAAGCTTGTTGTCTGTAGCTTGTTCCAGAGATCCGTGAGTGATAAGAGATTAGAGAGGCATTGGAGACCTCTCTCCAATCCCTGCTCTTTTGCTCTTGCTGTTCATTAAATGAACAAAGCGAGGACGCCATTGGCCAGTTATTAAATAAGGAAAATGGTTGTTTCTCTCGTTTACGCCATCAGTCTAGAATTTTATGTCAGACTCCTACTTTGAGAAGAGAGCACATACCAAGTCACTTTTTACCTCGCTTTACTCCTTAACCGCTAAGAGTGACCAGCATTCGATTTCCCATTTCAAAAACGAGTGGGGGAGTGGGTCGAGTTCGCCGCGCAAGTTTGTCTGGGATTGTTACTCGGGACACAAATCTTTGTTTACTGTAGATTTGTGTCCCGAGTAACGATCCCAGACCAACTTGCGCGGCGAACTGGACCCACTCCCCCACTCGTTTTTGAAATGGGAAACTTCTCCTTAAAATATCACCCCTGAATCAAACATTAAGGTCACGAGAATAAAGGAAATGATCTCCAACTGATTATACGTTTTGATTGTTAAACAAATTCTCCTTGTCAGAACCATAACTGTAGATAACAGTATGGAGAATACCTATTCTGATCTGATGTGAGGGTGTAAATGGTGGAATGATTATAAAATGAGTCATTTTAATCCTTTTTATCTGTATTTCGCCTTGATCGCCCTTGTTGATACGTAGTTTTGTTTTTTTTTTGTCTCTTGTTTTATTAAAAAGTATCCACCAATTTGGAAGCAATTTGTTGTTCAGAATATTTCGCGATGAACTTCATTTATGAGCATCATGTAATGAGCGCATTTATATCCCATTTCAGGTAAATCTTTGTTGTACATCAGTTATCATGAAGACCAACAACCCGAAGTCAAACTCTTGAAGCAGTTGTTAGACTTGGCGGGATTTGACTGCGTGGGGGACTGGGTATTAGCGGGAAATACAGGCCAAGAACTGAAAGAGAAGCAACGGGACCTGATCGCTGGCTCATCTTTATTCCTTGCCTTCATCACTCCTCAGTAAGTATCTGTGGGTGCTAAGATAAGATAGCTATATGTTGCGCTATCAACTGAGCGAAGCTATGAGGTAGGGAAGAGGACCTCTCTTCCAGGCTTCGTGCGAGGAAAAAACACAAATGAACTTGAGTACCGCGTCAAAACCCAAGGGGAGGAGGGAGATGAGAGTATTGGTGAGGTGTACCCCCGGGACGAACACTTCTGACTTGTTTGCGGCCAAATCCGTTGATATCGTTAGCTTGTTCTGGACAAAAAGTTTGAAAGACTGTGGTTTCTCGGGACTATTTTTCCAAGAATAAGATTTAAAACAGTTGTCAGAACCAAACATTCTGACCACGCACGACTAACGACGCAGTGTCTTAGACTCAGTGAAGATGCAAAACTTAGCGACCTCCCCACCTCAATCCTAATATTCTTGCAACGCTTTTTAACGTACGATACCGGGATTAATGAAGGGGGGTTGGTTTCTAAAGAAATTGTGGTGGTGTGTCTGTGAGGAGTATTGTCAGGTAATTTTGTTTTGTTAACGAAGTTAAATTGTTCCGACGGAGCGCTAACACTCGAAACGTGAGCTGTAGAAACTCTTTACGGTGACAAATGTACAATTATCAACTCATTTGACAGTATCAGTTAATCTTGTTGGCTGGATAGAAGATTGGACGAAATTTTTCAGATATCGCGACTTTTTCTTTGGAAAACTGAAACTCATTTAATTTTTAAGAGAACTTTGATCGCTTACATAGGTTCAAAATTGTTGACAAGGTTACGCTGGTGAGCTTAAAATTTTTTCCGTGACGTTTTTACGCAAAAAGAGAGCAACAGCTTCATACTTACCATGGATAATCGCATTTTGTCGTTCGATTTATTTACCTATCGCTATAAAGTTCATATCGTTCATTTTTTGTGTACCGGTTCTCAAGGGAGAACGACTTGCGTTGTCCTGCTATGACGATTGCACGAAACGTGATTGCACGAAACGTGATTGCACGAAACGTGATTGCACGAAACGTGATTGAACGAAACGTGATTAAACACTTCTTTATAGTAATAATGGTGTAGTATCTTAGTGTACTTCGATCTATGCATGAAGTAATTTGCTTGAATCGACGAAGCTCGTAACGTAAATTGGCCACCGTAAAGAGCTCCAAAGCTGACGTTTCGAGCGTTAGCTCTTCTTGAGAGCGATGAAAAAGCTTTTAATTTCTCTCTGGTTGTGGCCAGTTTACATTATAAACTCAGTTGATAAAACCAAAATTACCTTGTTGTACTCTCCCTCCGACGCAGCATTTCATTTTCTCTCACAATTTACCCCCTTTATGTATGAACTAGCTGCGATAGAGTACTTAATGAAAATCGATATAATAGACTTAAGATGCCCCCATTAAAATTGTATCCACCTTTTGCGAAAACACTTTTAGAAGTGATATACTTGAATGAATTGAAGTACTCATGTAGAGAGTGAATGAGCAATCAACTTAATCTAGAATTCAATGTTATGCGCTAGACTACCAAACTGCGATCACTTTCTGTTTTTTTTTTTTTTTTTTTCTCTCCTTAGTCCTGTGAAGCTACTGAAAATTTCACAACTTTCTCTCAGCCAATTAACGGTGGAAATTCTAATGACGTGGGTAACTGTTTTTCTCGCGCAAACAAAGTGAACATTTTTTCTTTGTACCGAGGAACAATACAACTTTTAGACGCAATATCAACGTTTAAGAGATGATTTTTTTTGTGTAAATGCAAATTCCTTTTGAATCAAGATTATCTGTTTTGTATATAGAAGTCGTACAGTATAGAGAATGTTACCGAGTTTCATGGGCAGTATTTTATTCTTTTCATGTTTCACGTCCGCAGATGTTCAAACACTTGTAAATACCGGAATTGGTAATTATTCGTGAAACGTGGTTGGTTTAACAAAAGCCTCAACAGACTCCAAAGAAGTTCGCTCGGGATTACATTTAGCTTCCATTAGCCTTTTCTATGATTTTAAGCCTTCCATTTTCAATAGTGGTCTTTATAATTGTTGTCTTTATGCAAATGTATTTCGATGAGATGTCAGAGCGTACATCAATGATTTTTCCATTTGAAAAATCTCTCCGCGCGCGCTGGTTAGAATACTGCAATGTCATCGAAACTCGCGAATAACTTCTTTCTGAAATTGACGATCTAAGCTTCGGGCTGGTGAATTTCCTTTTGTGGAATAGAAGGTGGAAGAAATTCAACTTGGTGGCGGTCTTGGAAGCGCACAGGTAAAAGCTAGGATTTCACGAAAGTACTGCTCATTTTTTATTATCCGTTGTCGAATTTTTTTTTTCTTATTTCCGTTAATTTTGCCTGCCCATAGTCTTAGTAGGCAACCGAAAATTTTTTTTTAATAGAACCAGTGCCCTTTGCTTTTTAAATTCTACAATTTTGCTTTTCATTCAACGTTATCGACAATTTTTAAAAATTTTCGATCATTATTTGTTTTGGATCTATGAATATAAGGCTATTTATTACCTAATTCTATAAACCTTCGACTACTTTTCGATCAGATGTTTCTGCGATAGCTTTTGGCACTGTTAGATAAAAGTGTTCTGGGTTTTTCCTTTTTTTTTTTTTTTTTTTGCCTCAACATGCTTAGAGAATACCTTCGATTTATGCGTTGTTATGACTACCGCTCAAAATAACGATGTGCCTTGGTTTCATTTTACTTTTCTTAATCCTGCTAATATAGGCAGCTATGAGTTTTGTCTCTAGCAGTTTAGGTCACTCTTTAAAAAAAAGTAAAATAAAATAAGATCAACTTCGACAGTATGCTGGTAAACTAACCAGTTTGAGTTCGCTCCTGTTTGTTAAGTAAATATTCATACTTTTCAATTTATTTTCTCGCCAAGGAAAATTTTAATCAATTTTCGCGCCTTCTTAATTTTTGGAAGCCAATTTTTTTTTTTCTGTGAAAAAGTTGAGTCTCTCACGACATTGTTTTTGAAAGTGTGAGCGTGAATTATGTACCCAATGATCCCATTTTTACCAAAAGTATTTTCTCGTTTTAAATAATTAACTTTTGCATCGACCTGAAATTGACACAACCAGGCCCGTTTAATTCGGAAAGCGAACTGTATGTTTCTGGAAGATGCAACTCCAGGTTTTGATCTGTTTGATATTACTTTTTTTGGTATTATTATTTTTGTACTGGGTAGATTGCCGTCGGAAAGTTTTTGTATAAACAACAGTCGAGTGTTTTCAATCCGACAGAAAGAGTTGTTTATCGGGAAGGCAAGCGACTATTGCGGTTGTCACCCTAGTGACGTCACAGAAACCAATCAGCTGCCGTAGCAGATGTTTCAAGTCTTAAGGCGTTTGGAGAGAAGCGTATCCAAGAAACATTGACCAATTTATTGTGCTTAAAATCAGTGAGCTCGCGTACTTTACACATCATTTCAGAACAGATCGATTCGTTGCGTGTTTGAGCGGTGTTTTAACCCCAAAGTGAAATCGTCTTCAAGCGAAGAACGACCCCACGTTAGCGATAAAGGATAATCTTTCATCACGTACGGTAACTATTATTTAACAGTTCTCATGCTCATCTGCTTCTTTGTAAGAAAAACACGAAAGCAGTGTAGTTTTTTTGGCTTTCTGTCGTATTTGTTCAATTTAGCGTTAAAACTAGGAATTGCACGCTCTAATTGTCCCAATTTGTCAATCGATCGATTGAAAGTTCGAACACACGGGTTATCATGTGTTTGTGTGATCGTCATTTCGTTTGCGAAATCTTCTCGAGCGTCACATTTTGTGTGATAGTCTGTGCCATTTGTAATCGCTAGATTTCGTGGTATCCTGAGTTATTTTACTAAGTCTACTTTCTAATTCAACCAGACAATTCCTCACACCGAAGGCGTTCTGCAACAATGGTTTTTCCGTCGGGCGATGTGAACTGTTAACAGAAGGTGACTGCCGTGGGAAACCCTTGAGACACAAATTGTAATTCACGGCGTGTTTTTATTTCTCTACGAAACTGGAGTAATAGGGAGTGAAAAACTCGTTACTTTTTTCTCGGAATTCAGGCTTTTTGTCGCCTTGAGGATATTTTTAGCAATGTGTACAGCTACAGATAACAGTCGCCGCATGTTGCCAAGGGCAGTTATTTGAAAAAATAATTTTGTGTTTACACATGATTTCATTTCATCTCATCACTCGTTGACTTTGAACTCAATGGTGAAATGGTTTTTTGAGCCAATCC
>NC_142523.1:12192923-12215423 GCF_964205215.1 Stylophora pistillata
AAAGGAAAGTTCTGGTTTTCAAAATGGTGAATGAATTTGTAGGAAGTAATAAAGTTTGTCTCATGAAGTAGTCACTTCTAGCTTGGATTGCGACGTTCAAACTACAACTTGTTCTGGCGATGACGTATATTGGTCACGTGTCATCATAAAAAGCACGCCCCTTTTCTGATTGGCTGGTTATTTCAGCGAGGTGTAATGCAGCATGAGGTGATGCAGTCATCGCCTAGGAAAGGTCAGCGGTCGTGATCTACATCATAAGTGAAGGCATTGTGAGACGAACTCTAATACTTTGCTGCTATCATGGTTCTGTTCCTTTTTTTTTTTTTTCATATGTTACCCGTGAAATGTGACCGTTGGGCGGAAACCAATCAGGTTCTGAGCGGTTACACCTTATCCTATCGATTGTATATTGAACACATTTCTGTACTATCATACGTTCCACATGTAAATCCGAATAAAAAATCGTTTATAAACCTGATTATCGCTCACTTGATTAAGGCCATAGTTAGCCCTTCGTCAGAGCAATTGAGTGAAACGCTCGAAAAGTCAGCGTCGAAACTACGGTGGCCAATTTACATCATAAACCTAGCTGATCACATCAAATTATCTTGCAATACTTCCCCACCGACGCAGCAACACAGTGTCTTTAGATACTTACCCCCTTTATGTACAGGATAGGCTTGTGATTAAGGCTTCTGCAGCGTGAATTTTTCTGGAAAGGCGGGCGCTATTCGTAAATTTATGAACCGGCGTGAAGCGTGATTTACCTCCCGAAATGTACATAACCCGTAACCCTCTTCTTTAATTTCGTCACAACCAAGATTTTCCTGAATCTTGCACACAAGTTTTCCTTATTAAAATTTGGGACGCGTGAATCGCTGTTTAAAGTGAACGAGGCGTGAGGATATTTCTAAAATTGTGCGTAAAAGTGGTAGATCAGGACCCCCTTAACCCACCCCCCCCCCCCCAGCTTTGCTAACCATGGTGCCGAGTACCCTGTCACGCACCCCGAGGTTTCGGACGATGAAACGAAACGAAAACAAGATGAAACAAGACGCAACACTGGTAGCCCAAATTTAGTACAAATTCTTGGACGAGCGTATGAAAATAACCGGTACGTTTGTTTGTGTGAAGGGGGATGTGCAATTTTCGTGGCACAAAATCACTCATTCTCCGAGGGAACTGTATTGGCGAAATGCCCGTCTTTCGAAGGTTGTTTGATACTCTTAAAATAAAAATTAAAAAACAAAGACTTGTCTAAAATGTGCTAATTTCATTGCTTGAGTCCGTTTGAGACATCCTCGTTCCTTTTTAACGAAAGCACCTAGGGGTCATTTCCGCTTCAATTGGTTACTTAAATAGGTCTACTCAAAGACCTGCCATTCACCGAACTGAAAAACATGCAAAGATGAAGTGTGCGAAAGGAACTTTGATGTTATTGGTAACTTTATTCGTCTTTTTCTTCGTCCCATCAAGTCAATCGACTGCAGGTAAGAGATCAGAGCCTGGATGTTATTCTTTGCACAAAGTCAACTAAGAACTGACTTCTTCGTCAAAATTCATTGCACGAGAGCATCCAAACTGAGCGAGGCGAATGTCTTATGATACTGTTTTGTCGTGAAAGAGTTTCGTTGTTACCATCTCTATTCATCGACTGACGGATTCACCGATCATAAAACATACTAGCTCTCTTCTTGATAGAATTACTTGTTGTGATCAATTGAAATAGAGTTAAAACGAAGAAGGTAACTGTGTCTTGCAGAAAAAGAAGAAGTAATGACCGTGATAGACATCTATAAATTTAGGCGAAGATATTTTTTCAAAAGCAAAATTTCACCTTATGGAGCATTCAATCATTATAGAGGATTTGCTAAATTCGAGAGTTCTTGTCATTTAAGTGCCCCTGAGACGAAAATTGACCATTTTATTTTGGCCTAAATTGTTTACACAATGTTGAATTGGGTCAAGTTAAGAGCCTTTTTGCCATTAAAAACTCAAAACAAACCTTCGATGACCAATTTTTACCGCTTCAAAGTCGTCCAAAAATCGTCCGCCATTGCTGAAAACATGTTCCAGCCGAGCTCGCAAAAACGTCATCATGACGTCAAAGGCTCAACAAACTTGTGCTTTGCTTTGTCACAACCCTCTTTGTTCGCTGTATAGAGAATCACTCATATTGCTGTTTTGAGAACTGTTTCGTTGTCAGTCGGGAAATGTCGACTTTTTCAGACGATGAATTGTCCCAGAAATCATCTGAAGCTTCTGTGGATAGTCTTGTCTTGCGCCGACAAAAGATGAATTTTTGCCATGCGAATAAAGATAAACACAGAACGGCACGGACTCCCTATGTGGCTTTTGTGGTCGCATCGCTTTATCGCCTTCGAACTGTATTTTTGCTTGTCGTAAGGGATTTTCCTTTTTTGTAAGAAATGATCGGGTGATTAGTAAAAATAGTTTTTGGCAATGGCTAATTGTGTATCCGAAGGCGGATATTGGGAGTTTGTGAAAGCCATTTCTAAGCAATCAATGTGTTTTCCCCGATGCATTTGGTCAATGATCTCATCACAGGGGGCCCAAGCTCTCTTTGAGAACCACACAAGGAACACAGTTTGCATATTTATAAGGATTTGTATGGGATTTTCTACAAGACATCCACAGAGATAGTTAAAAGTGAAAATATTAAATAAAAATGGCTTACCTTGTTCCATTACGTGTGTTGTTTGCTCCTGGTGTCGTTATTTTACCGATTTCACTTGATTTAAGCGGTTTTTTTTTAATCCCGGTTTCCTACCACATAAAGAGAAGACAAGGCCAAACGCTTCTGTCCGGAGAGCCTGCCGAACGAAGTAAAAAATCCCAAGCTAAAATGTACCCACGGCCACAAATCCACCGCAGAATTCAAGGGCAAAGGTTGATCTTTCATTTCAATTCTCAAGCCACACAATCTCAGCCCAGCGATCGGCGCCAGGCGGCTCTTCGTGTCCTGAGTGATACGCTAAAACGGATGTTACTAAAACTAGTAACGGGGAACGGGAAACGGATAACTGGGAACGGGGAACGGGGAACGGAGAATGAGGAACGGGGAACGGGGAACGGGGAATGGGGAACGGGGAATGGGAAATGGAGAACGGGGAATGGAGAACGGGGAATGGAGAGCGGGGAATGGGGAACGGCGAACGGGGAACGGGTGTATAGCGGTAACCCGCCTGAGAAATCAAAATGGCGGAGTAAAGAGAAATATTAGGGTCTGGCAACTAGTTTTGAGCACGTGCTCTTCGAACGCGATCGTCGGAGCAAAAAGCATGGACGGTAAGTGTAGGTTATATTGAAGGATTTTACTTTGAAATGTTGAGTGCCTCATAAATTGAGTTTTTGACTGGCACACATTGCAGGTTGCACAGAAATCAAATTCTCGGAGAGGTGAGTATCTTACAATTCATGCACAACATTTGAACAATCAACTCAGAACTACAAGCTCGCGGCATTTATTCTTATATTCATAGAGTGAATGAAGTTTACCTCAATGAGTAATGAAGTTTACCTCCAATATCTTCACCGTTAAAGGCCTTATGTGCCCGAGGCATGAAAAGGATTGATGATGATAATGATCTTCATCGTTACAACCTAGCAATATCAATAATGTTGTAAAGCAAACAGCTGAATGACTTTCACGCCCATTATGGAAATCACTTTCTCTTGAATATGATCAATGCAGTGTAAATATTATTGTAAGCATTAGCATGAATGTGAATTCATACACCTACATTGTTGAAGACATAACTGATGTTTTTCTGGTCTTCTCCTTTGCACATAGTTCCGACTCTGAGTCGATACAAAGATATGTTCCGTTCCTGATGTTATTTTGCGGTAGGGTAAGCAGATATCTGCATGTAGTAATTTTAATGACTAGGCTGGTTATTACGTTTCCTAGCTCCTTTCTGTTAATCTAAGATATTACCTCCTTGCTACTTATCTGCAAAAAATGCTGTTGGGCAATGCAAACAACCAACATACCCAAACTCTCCCAAAAGATGTAGATTTCAGGAAGGAAAAACAAAGAGAGACGTCAGAACAAATGGTGGCAGCCATAGCAGAAACGTTGACTTCGAATTCTCGCCTCGGAATACTAGGCTTAGTGGCTTCTCCTGGGCAATAGTTAAATAAAAGCGAGTCGTCTACTTTCGCTGCAAGCGGCGACCTAGCGATAAAATCAGTGTTTGTAAACATCGTTTACTCCGCCATTTTAAATTCTCAGGTGGGTTACCGCTGTACACCCGTTCCCCGTTCGCCGTTCCCCGTTCCCCGTTCCCCGTTCCCCTTTCCCCGTTCCGTATTCTCCGTTCCCCGTTCTCCGTTCTCCGTTCGCCGTTCCCCGTTCCCCGTTCCCCGTTCCCGTTCCTCGTTCCTCGTTCCCCGTTCCCCGTTCCCCGTTCCCCGTTCTCCGTTCTCCGTTCTCCGTTCTCCGTTCTCCGTTCTCCGTTCTCCGTTCTCCGTTCTCCGCTCTCCGTTCTCCGTTCTCCGTTCCCCGTTCCCCGTTCCCCGTTCCCCGTTCCCCGTTCCCCGTTCCCCGTTCCCCGTTCCCCGTTCCCCGTTCCCCGTTCCCCGTTCCCCGTTCCCCGTTCCCCGTTCCCCGTTCCCCGTTCCCCGTTCCCCGTTCCCCGTTCCCCGTTCCCCGTTCCCCGTTCCCCGTTCCCCGTTCCCCGTTCCCCGTTCCCCGTTCCCCGTTCCCCGTTCCCCGTTCCCCGTTCCCCGTTCCCCGTTCCCCGTTCCCCGTTCCCCGTTCCCCGTTCCCCGTTCCCCGTTCCCCGTTCCCCGTTCCCCGTTCCCCGTTCCCCGTTCCCCGTTCCCCGTTCCCCGTTCCCCGTTCCCCGTTCCCCGTTCCCCGTTCCCCGTTCCCCGTTCCCCGTTCCCCGTTCCCCGTTCCCCGTTCCCCGTTCCCCGTTCCCCGTTCCCCGTTCCCCGTTCCCCGTTCCCGTTACCAGTTTTAGTAACATCCCGCTAAAACGAGGGTAGACGTCCGCGTACATTTGTACCACGACACAACGACCGTTGAAATCGGCTTGGTAACCTCGTCATGTTGGCAAACCAAGACTCGCGGGGGTACTAATCAATACAAAATATTAGCGTAAAAAACGATTCAAAATAACTCACTTTCGGCTCACATCTACTCCTTTTTTTTCTGTCAAAGCGTCTGGAAAATTATAAATAACGGAGTCAAATCTGAACATATTCGGGGGTGTACTAATTGTGTGGGACGAGGCCAGTATGTTATCCCAGAGGATGTTGTTGACAAGTTGAGGTTTAGTACCCGCTAGGATTAAAAAAAAATGCTTAAATCAAGTGAAATCGGTAAAATAACGACACCAGGAGCAAACAACACACGTATGGAACAAGGTAAGCCATTTTTATTTCATATTTTCACTTTTAACTATCTCTGTGGATATCTTGTGGAAAATCCCATACAAATCCTTATAAATATGCAAATTGTGTTCCTTGTGTGGTTCTCAAAGAGAGCTTGGGCCGCCTGTGGTTTGACAGGTTTTTAAAGAAATCTTCATTTTCTCGGTTTTTTGGCTGCAAGCCTACATTTTAAAGTGTTTTTACGCTCTGTGTCTTAAGCTGTTTGTTCTGCTTTCGCTGATATTAAAGCCAGCTTTTCTTAGAATCAGAGCACACAATTATATTCTTCATCTCTTTTGTAAAAAAGTGAGCTCTTTGAGGTCAATCCTCAATTCGGCTATTTTATCATTCTTATTTACAATGTTCACCGAGTACTTTCCTTTTTGTAAGGTATTTTGCGGGAGAGTTGTTAAAGGTGGATATTGATCAGCTCATATGTAAAGGTGACAAAATCCGTGGAGGTTCGTAGACTTCGCTTTCCGGCGTCGAGATCGCACTACGGACGGTTTTTCTTGTCCCTTCTCTTCTTGAACGGTAGGCACTGAACCCGACAGAATTCTTCGCCTAGATCCTTCAAAGTACACAGATCTCTCGAAACAGTCCTCCGAGAAGTGTTCGGAGTAGATCACAAATATTTCTGTAGGATTGAAGTTTACTCGGCGAGGTCGCACAAATCGCATCTGTTTTTCCCGCTCTGATCTATTTGCAAGGCTCCGATGCAGAGAAATACCTGCAGCATGGTCTGCACGATTACTTCAGCTTTGAATTACGCATCGATGCCCAGTCATTTTTGTTTAGTTTTTGTAACAATAGAGTAAAGCATTCTGTTATGTTTGCTTGACATTTTGCCATGTGAGATTTTCGCGTTGAGCCTTTGATGTCACTTCCTCTGAGTCCTGCGATCAACTTCCGGAACATGATCAAAATTTGACAGAGTAGGTGAAGGAGACGCACTGAACACAAAAATGGAAAAAAATGATGTACGAAAATTTTGATCTCAGGGGTACTTTAAGCGCGGGGACAAAGTATTTTTTCCAAAACCGATAGAGGAGAGCTTTGTTTAGTTAGAGGGACAGGGTTCTCTCCTGTCTGGACTAAAAATTTTTTATTTGAGTAATTTCTAGAGACCCGCCCTTTATTTTCACTTCCTCCGGTTTATCTGTAAAAGGCCTTGATGCTATTTCACACGGAACAATTGTCAATTGAGTGCTGAAAGTAATTCGGGATCTTTGCTTTGGTTTTACTAAACTTTGCTCTGTGATTGGTCCAGAAACCTCACGCCATCCTCTCAACCAATCAGATGTAAAACTGGCAACAATTCCAACTTAGTTTTTCGTGTTTTTTCTCCGCGCTTCATGATAATGCAATAGTTTTTTTCCGATTGGTTGCTGGAAGTACTTTGGTCTTTAACACCCAATTGAAAACTGCTCTATTTGAGAGCGATTGTACCCAGTCTCTTAATCGTTTAGCCTACAAGTATGAACAATTCAGTTTCTAATAATACTTTTCTTTGATTTCAGAAGCTTCTTTGGTTGCTAACTACGACATCATGAGATGCTTCGAAATCCACATCACATTTCACTATCAAATTAACGGAGGGCTCACAAAACGCACCATAGCGAAGACCAAAATGCGGTTTTCTTATCTTTTTCAACGAATACCCCTCCTTCTCTCATTTCACCCAGACTGCATGGGTGTCTTGATCAAAATGAAAGATATACTTAACTCCCTGCCGGGAGTGAAAAGTATTTTTTTTAAATACCAGCGATATTCAATCCATCAACAAATGTAGCAGATTGTGAAATTTCAACAAAGATTACAGCTTGTATAAGTACCCTGACGACAAGATACAAACGACTCTTAGACAGCGACCCTGTGAAAATAACCCAAAATGGCACTCACACGACGTACAATGTGTCCACTGTATCAAAAAAGCGATCTTGCTGTGGTGGGAATATACCGCCACTCTGTTGCGCCGTGGGCTCAGTTAAAGTGTCGAGTACGTAATGTGGTGAGTCAAGAAGACGTTCGGATTTTTCGCTGTTTACGACGGTGTAATTTCACTTCACTGCAATCACCAAAGATTGCCGTGATTAGTTAGAATCGCAGTTGCTTTGACACCGCGAATTGTATAATCAACAGTTAGGCCAGTTTAGTTATATTTTTCATCATTCCTGATTTCTTCTGTTTTGTTTTTGAACACGAAACCACATTAGGTATTCGAGCGTTTGCTGTGTGTGAGCTTTATTGCTGTACGTACTGAAATGAGAATCCAAGTCAGGCGCGGATCTAGGAAAAATTTTCACCGATTTACTGCAAAACGAGCGAAAAAGGCACAAGCTCCAAGGGGGGTCCGGAGGCATGCTCCCCCGCGAAACGTTTTCAATTTTAACTAAATAAAGTGCCCCTTCCTGGCTTTTTGAGTCAGTCAGAAGATATATTTGAAGCAACTTGCAGTTTAATTTATTGAAAACGTATAATTATCTGTTTATTTTTTCATTATGAAAATTCTCACCGATTTCCGTAAAACGGTGGAAACCTGTATGGATCCGCGCCTGCAAGTAAGCGTAAAAACCTTCAAAACTTCCTGGAAATGATGGAGCATTATACAAATTAGCGGATGGCATGACAGCTTTAGCTCTGCTCTGTGTTTTGTTTACTAATACAACACGATCTTTCTACCAATGACAGCCTGCGTTTTATCCGTCGTCGCCGCCAACAGAGCATAAAAGGGGGGGGGACTAAAGAACTAAAGAAAATTGAATGCTAGTCAATTGTTCATAAGGGGAGGATCGTAAAAATATTACAAAGCCTTAAGGGAGATCAGGTCATTCCTATCGCGACCAAATTCTCCGACCAACCGTCCCCACCCCTCCGTTCAGTAATCACCAGTCCCTTAGCCGAGTTTTGTTTACCAGGCTTCCATTTTGTACGTGGCACTTCATGTGAACGTTGTCCTTCAGACACCTATCAGGACGAACAAGGTCAGAGTTCATGCAAGAAGTGTCCAGGAGGAAAACAAACATTTGGAAAAACAGGAATGACTAGCAATTTCAGCTGCTCAGGTGAGCCCGCAATATCAGGAAATGTGTCAGTAAGATTGGATTTTAAGGAAAAAAGATGGCGCACGTGAGTTCGGAAATACCTTCCGGTACCTTTCCGTTTTTTCTTATTTTCTTGGTTATCATGAATATCGTCTTCACTTTCTATTTCCTTTTCATCAGACATTTTTAATGCTTTCCCAGCGCTTTGTAACTGAAAATGCTGTGGTAGACATCACAAGCATGGAACAATCTTTGCTCTTTTTTTTATTCATATTTCCACAATCGGCCGGACCGCTCAATATTTATCACCTGAGTGGGAGAGGAATCAAGATTTGTTTGGATCACGATAAAATTCACTTTCCCCCCCCCCCTCCCTTGAGGGACTGGTACATTTTCACTGTATTTCGTGTTTCCTTGCAGACCCATCATCGATTGGCAATTACGATGTGAAACGATGCTATGTACTTGACGTCATATCCCACTACTGAATCCCAGGGGGCCTTGCAGTCAAAGCCATCAGAGATATCTCAAAAGAGTTTCACAGTTTCTTTCTGATTGTGACCAAACCTTATCTCACTCTTGAACAATGTAACAAGGTGGTTATTACGGTTGGAAATATAACATCAACTCCGCCAGGAGTTAGCCATGTTTACTTCAGAATACCAGTTACTTTTACGGCATCAAGCAACACAGCTGATGATGAAGTGGCTTTGAATGTTACTACTTGTATAAACGCTGCAAATACCACTTTAAGAGGATATGTCGACCAACGCGCTCCAAACATAACTAAAAATAAGACTACATACCAAATTAACCAGCCATCTTTCCTGGAGAAGAGGTCATGCTGTGGTGGGGATATACTGCCGCCTTGCTGTGCCGTTGGCTCAATCATGGTTTCAAGCACGAAATGTGGTAAAGATTTTTGCTTTTTTATTTTGAAGGAAATAAACATTCCATCAACAAAAAGATACACAACGTTGTGCAGCAGCATTTTCAGCTTATGTAGGTGCAGGAAATTCCTAACTGCATCCCCACCCCACACCCCTCTCTTCGAAAATCCTTTGACACTAAATAGAACCTTTGCGTTTCTTCTCAAACGTTTCGGATCAATTGTGGGGATTCACATTTGACTTCTATTAGGCAAACATTAAATCACATATATAAGTAATGTTTCATATTTGAAGATTTTTCCTGTACATAATTGACTTTTTTTTCTGTTGCTCGCTTGCCTTTAAATTTTCAATTGAGTACGGAAAGTGATCCTGGATTAATTTTGGATTTGTTTTACTTCCTTCGACCTGTGATTGGTTTAGAGAACTCGCGTCTCCTTCTCAGCCAATCAGATGCGAAATTTAAGCTAATAACGACTTGGTCAATCTCGTTTTCACGCGCTTCAAGCAGGTTGTCGTTGCTATCTTGAGTTCTCATTGGCTGATGATGACGCTAACCTTTGTTCTGATCGGCAGTTGTGATTACCTCGTTTTGGTTTTCCGAGACTCAATTTAAGACTGCTGTAAAAGAATGTCCATTTATCGCCTGATAGAACTTTTTCACGCCGCCTGTACTCACTGGATATTATTACTTTAGGTTGTGCTCCTGGATTTCGTTACGCTCCTGGTTTTAGCAGTTCCTGTCTACGATGTCCGTCAGACACATATCAGGATGAGAAAGGCCAAAGGGAGTGCAAGAAGTGTCAGGAGAGAAACGAAAATTTAACAAGACAGGAGTGTCGAGCGAGTCCCACTGTTTAGGTCAGCGCCAACAGTAAATTAAAACGAGAAATTAAAGAAGATGACTATGGCTGTCTCAAGTATTGAGTAATATTTCATCAATATCTCTAGTGGTTTTTCGATAACTGCTTCATCTTAAATTCATTGATAATTTTGAGTTTGAAACGCTCTCCTTTCCTTAAAACATTTGAGAACTCCCTTTGTATAATCATTTCTTTTTCTTTTAGATGCAAATCCTCTGCAAATTCATGACCAAGTAGTCAAGTTCCTGCCTGAAAACATCAATAACGAAAAGGTAGTCGCGAATGTTACTGTGAGCGCAGTTCTGTCTACCCTTGTTCGACCATTTGTGTTTTACATAGAAAGGGTCACACAACAACGACAATATGGCGAGATGTCAAGGCGAAAGCAGCGAAAGGTTGAAGTTGGCTCTCAGTGTATAGAGCCTGGTCCCTGTCCTCAAATCTCCGTCGATTTCTGTTTCGAGGCAGGCACCGTCAGACCAGAAAATTATTTTTGCATTCACCGATTCACTGGACGAATAAGGGTAACGCAAAACTTTGTTTTCAAGGAAGGTGAAGAATTCGATTTACAAATCCGCGTGACAGACGGTGGCATAAGGGGAATCAACGAAAACACAGTCGTTATCAGACTCATTTCTGGTGACCCGTGCAGGAACGTCAATGCAATTTATGATGAAGCCGTGAAATATTGCATCAAGAATTCAGAATCTGTCGATGGAGAGAAAAGGTGCTTAAGTAAGCAATGCACGGAGGCTGCCCATGATTGAAAAGAGCTGATCCTCAAAATCTTGCAACTACCATGCGCGAACACCCACGCTGTGGTAAGTCACGTGTTGAACAATCGACTTCATCCCAGCAGCTTCGCAGCTTTTTTCGGTCTTGTCACGCAACTCGTTTTCTTTCTTAGGGAACACGCTGCGTGACTAACAAGCAACGACTGCGAAGGAGGCTGGAGTCGACTTTCGAACTAACCTTGAGGGGAAATGTATTCAGTGTTGATTGATACAGTGCGACATTCCTTCTCCTCCCCTATAGTCCACACGAAACATCCTAAAACACCGCTTTTCACGTCACCGTTTTGAAGGGCATCCGTTTTCTCCTGTCCACATCATTAACAGAAATTGGGCGTTTTCGATAAAATGAGCTTTCACTGTTTACCCTTTTGAAACCGTCTTCGGTCAGACTGATAGAAAACCAGTTAACTGTGTTGCAGTATTGCAGAACCGTATTTCGGATTTTGACTTGCAGTCAGAAATCCGAAATAAACATTACTAATATGCTCCAAGCTATCCACGGGCTAGTCGTTTACGAGTACACTCTTCCAGTTTGTCGTCTGTTGTTAGGCGCTGGCTTCCCTTAACCACAATTCAGCAGTTTCAAACTCTTTGTAAACAATGTTCAGTGTGTTACTCACACTTTTCAACTTTCATCTTGGTAGGTTCCAAGCAGCTTCGCCCATTATTTCCAGTGATGTTGCTGTTGGTATATGGCGTACGGAGGTGCGACAGCAAATCGGCAGGCTGATTTACTTATACTCATTCTTCAATATATGTAAAACAAAAACTTACTGAGTCTCCGTTGGGCCTTTTTTTCCTTATTAAGTGATTGCAGTTTGAGACAAAGAATTAAACTTTACTTTATCATTGTGGTTCTGTTCGTTGTTTGGGTGGGAAATAATTCAGTATAAATTGATACTTGGGCTGACACAATCAGTTTCTAAGCAGTTACACCTTATCCTATCGATTGTATACATGTATTTGACACATTTCTGTTCTGTCATATCTTCCACATATAAATTCAAATAAAAATCATTTACAAACCTAATTATTGTATGCTTGAACTGTGCAGTTTTGTTTCTCTCATGTCAGACGGCAAGTAACTTAGCTAGCTGTGCAAAGCCACCCACCATCCCTTTACACCCTAAGACTGATATGCATATTCTCCACACCGTTCTCTCTACATTTCCTATAGTGCCGACAAGGAGAATTTGATTGACAATCTGGAGCTTCTTAAAATGGGGATCATTTACTTTATTCTCATGGCTTTTACATTTGATTTTAGGGTGATACCGCGAGGAGAGGAGAAATTACAAGCCAGACACTCTGAGGCCCCTTGCCAGTTTTTTTTTTCTCTTTTTTTTTTTCCGAGGTAAGGGGGCGGCTGTACACGGAGTACTAACTGTGAGTTGAACGTAAATGTATGGCGACGTTCGCTTTCAGAGAGGCAGGTGGTCAAGTTAGGGTCCTTTGACTCCAGCTTATGAAATACATTAATATCGGTGTTCCTCGTTACCATTGACACTTAAGTTTTTCATCAACTCAGCGTCAGGATTTTGATCTTCTCTGTGACGGGTAGAAATACTTCTGACTTACAGCGGTTTTCGCAGCTTTTAAAATATCATGAATCATTAGAAGAGGTTGGCAAAGGGTTTATAACTAACGTTTGGTTGAGGCCAAAATTTAAATGCGACGCGGGAATTTTACAGAAAGGCGAGCGTGATTCGTGAATTTATGAACTCGCGTGAGGCGTGATTTTCCACCTAAATAATATGCGAAATGTGGATTTTTCTTTTATCTTCTTAAGAAACATCATCTTGTATAAGATTTCCCTGAAACCTTGAAGATAAGGAAGAAGATTTGAAGTTTTCAATTTTAAATTATCGAGAGGTGTTTGATATTAAAAGAATACGTGACGGGTTAATTTTTCTAAAAATGCGTGTGTAAAACGCGATCAAGACCCCCCTTTCTCCCCCCCTCCCCCTTTTGCTACTCCCTAAGGCATACTATATATATAGTACTGAGTTCTTAACGTCACGCGCGCAGGGGTATGAACAATAAAACAAGGAGGGGGGGGGGAAACAGAGGTAGCTCAAGTGTACTTCAAGCTTAGCGTTACACAAGCTTATATTTTTAAGTCCCAGCAGGTCACAAAATCGCTAATTCTGCACTCGAGCAGTGTTTTGTCCAAGATTTGTCTTGCATACTCCGGTTTGATATTGGTATCTTAAAGTTTACGTAAGCTTAAGGTTTACTTTGTGTTTCGGGTCCATGGTTTGGGTCGGTTTGAGACACACCCCTTCCTTATTAACTAAAGGTCATTTCCGCCTAATTGATATGCCGTTATATGAGGAATTGTTGTTCGCTGAACACTGCAAAGATGATGTGCACGAAAGGAAGTTTGATGTTTTTTTCAATTTTATACGTCTTCGTCTTCGTTATGCCAAGTCAACTGACAGCAGGTAAGAGAGACCTTGAATGTTATCCTTTGCAGAATCAATTAAGAATCAATTGCGCGTTGTCATCCGCCGAGACGGGCCGAGTTTGCTCGATTGCGAAACTACGGTGGCCCAGAAGGCTCAATGCAAACAAAAAATATACTGCAGCAAATAAAAAATATGCTGCAGTAAATAAAAAAATATGCTGCAGCTTATAAAAAAATCAAAACGCAAAGAAAAAAAGTACCGCAGCAAATAAAAAAATGCACCGCAAACAAAAAATACTGTAGCAAATAAAATATACAACGCAAACAAATAAACAAAAAAACGCAAACAAAAAAAATTGGAACGCAACGCCAAGGAAGACTGAGTAATAGTTCTTAGTTTCCCGCCAACACTCGTTTCATCCTTTGCTTGTTCGCCTTTCCGAAACCATCTTCTGCAGCGAACTTATGACAGTACCATGCTGCTCCTTTAAAAAATCAATAGTAACTCTATTTTCATACCCATGATGAAAGTAATCTTCTATAATCCTACGCAGATCGCTTTCGTCCATAACCAAAAACGAGTTCCAGTTCATGCTGTTTTGGCGGGAAACTCCGAACTATTACCCAGTCTTCCTTGGCGTTGCGTTCCAACTTTTTTGTTTGCGTTTTCTTTTTTTGTTTGTTTGCGTTGCATATTTTATTTGCTGCAGTATTTTTTGTTTGCGTTGCATTTTTTTATTTGATGCGGTCCTTTTTTTGTGTGTGTTTTGATTTATTTTATTTGCTACAGTATATTTTCATTTGCTGCAGTATATATTTTATTTACTGCAGTATATTTTCTATTTGCTGCAGTATATTTTTTATTTGCTGCAGTATATTTTTTGTTTGCGTTGAGCCTTCTAGGCCACCGTCCGAAGCGTATCACAGACATTTTTACCGACAAATTTACATGTCGAGGAGACATCTTCCTGATTGAATTAATAATAAATAATTAATAATTATTATAATAATTTATTAATTGTTCAATCAGGAAGGTGTCTCCTTGACATGTAAATTATTAATTTTTAAAGTAGTCTGTGTGGATAATGAGTTCTCAGTTCAAGCCCGGGTTTGAATGACAGCCTGACCTAATTTAAGAGTGCCTGTACGAAATTTCTCGCTAACATTCGTATTCAAGCGCTGATGGTGCCTTGTTCCCCATCATTCCTGCGTCCTGCAACAGTATAAGAAACAGAACAATACGCCGAAGATGCCTTTAGCCAAAATTTTCGTAAATTCGCGGAAACTTATTAGTAAACTGTTGATTTCTGTACATCCAATCGAACACTTTCCCAGCATTGCCTTTATTCATGAGCTGCTGGTTGTTACACTAGTTGACGAGCCGAGCTTTCTCTGGTACGAATTCATGCAAAAAACAACTATTTCCCTTCTTCTGTAGCGACCACAAAACGCTCTCTTATCTTAAATTAACTTTTAAACAAAGACTTATCGTAGTAGATGAAAGGTTCAAAAATTGGGGGATATCTCAGGATAGCCCTTAAGGTCCCGTGATTTAGAAAAGAAAATTCTCTTTTTGACTTTAGGGTTATAGCAATTGTCAACTAGTTTTCGCAAAGATATTAAAATAAGAAGTGGAGAGAGCTTCTAACGTAATGAGTTTAATCAAAAGTAGCAATGTTATCATTAATCATGCAACATGTGTGCTGAGTTTGTTGTTCGCGTGAACCATGGAAACAAAATTGACACAGCTCATTAAAAGAAATGATCAACTGCTAAAGATAGCCTAGTTTCCATGGCAATTAAGTCACGTGATCTTCGTAACCCCCTAAAACCCACGAATAATGTTCAGAAAACAATATACCAGTGACTTGAAGTGATTTGACTAAGCTTACTATTACAAATAACCAGCTGATAAATGTTGCCTCGTTTCCATGCGTAGAAGTTGGACTCTTTAAAATATGCCCCACAAAAGCCCTCGGTACTTTTCCGCATTGCTTAGGACCAGGGTCTAACCTAGTGGCTTGCTTCACAAAATTCCCATGCTCCGGACTATATAAAGTGCTGAATTTTCAACGTGACGCACCTGGGGGTATGCACAATCAAACAAAGAAACAAAACAAAGATAACTCTAATGTAGTTCAAGCATGGGTTAGACAACCTTGTTTTTGTGAGTCTCGTTTGCGGGATTCAATTTTCATTGCCTTATTTGGTCGCAGCAGATCTCACAATCACTAATTCTGTACTCAAGAAGTGTTCTGTCAAAGAATTGTCTTATATGCTCCGGTTTGATTGGTATGTTAAAGTTTACGTAAGCTTAAGATCATTTAGTGTATCGGGTTGATTGACTCGGTTTGAGACAACCCTCTTCCTAATCAGCTAAAGGTCATGACCGGCTAATTGATAAACTTTTATATGAGGAATTGTTGTTCACTGAACTGAAAACCACTGCAAAGATGATGTGCACAAAAGAAAGTTTGATGCTTTTCTCAATTTTATTCATCTTCGTCTTCTTTATACCACGTCAATCGATTGCAGGTAAGAGAGACTTTGAATGTTATTCTTTACAGAGTCAATAAAAAATCCAAGTTCGTTCGGCTACGAATCACATCACAGACATTTTTACCGACAGATTTGCATGTTGGGAAAACACCTTCTTGATTGCATCAATGATAAATACAATGAAGAAAGAAAGACTAAAGATTTCAATATAGTCTGTGTTTGGATAATGAATTCTCAGTTCAAGCCCGGGTTTGAATGAAAGCCTGACCTGATTTTAAAAAGCCTGTACGAAATTTCTCGCGAACAATCGTATTCAAGCGCTAATGGAGCCTTGTTCCCCATCATTCCTAAGTCGTGCAACAGTATAAGAAACAGAACAATAAGCCGAAGATGCCTTCGACCAAATTTTTCGTAAATTCGCGAAAACTTCTTTGTAATATGTTGGTTTCTGTAGATCCAATCGAACACTTCCCTAGCATTCCCTTTTATGACGCGTTTGATTCCTAACAGGGACATTAATTCATGAAAGCTTCTGGTTGTTACATCAGTTAACAAGCCGTTCACACTAAATTATTGGGACAAACGTCAGAAACTTTTGGAATTCTCGTTAAGTAGATAAAGAAATTGACAAGCAGATGTCTTCCAATATGTCATACTATTCGACTTTTATTTATTTTAATTGTTCACATCAGATGGTTATTACTAGGCTGGTTGCAAATAGCGAAGAGCTAATCGCGGCAAGCCAGACAGTTGACAAATAACTTCACAAAATTTTATATAATGAATATTCACATACAATTACAACGTGTAGACATTAATATTCGTGCTTACAAACGTCTAGGTATTAGGATAATATGTAAAGAGGAAAACTACAGACTAAACATAGTTAGAGTTGGTAGTTAATCTTTTATCTTATTAATTAGAGTATCTATGTCAACATAGGAGTTTTCAGTTTCTTAGAATTTCGATTAATTTTGTTCTAATCTTCATCGTCTTTGAGGATCGAAATATGACGGTTTGAAATCCGCTCAAATCCTATCAAAAAACTTGTAGCTAATTCACTTGCCTAATTTATACGATGATTTTTTTTTATTATGAACGAAAACAATACGTATTACACAAGCTGAATCTCTATCTAAAACTTTCATACACACATGAGGCGCGACTATCTGGTAGCACCATTTTACACTTTTATTAGGCGACCGACGGATTGACTGGTCAAAAAAAATATACTCTCTTCCTAATCGAATTACTTGTAGTGGTCAAGAGAAACCAATAATGAACGTGATAGGGTTAAGAAATTAGGCGAGGATACTTTTTTAATAGCAAAGTTTCAAAAAAAGAAATTTACCGTATGGAGCATACAGTCGTTAAAGAGCATTTGCTAAATTTGAGTGTTATTACCCTTAAGTATGAAGACACAGTACACTTTCGAAAATCGGTAAATAAGGGCTTTGTTTAGTTAAAGAAACCGGTATTTCTTCGTTGAGCGATTTCTAAAGACCCACCTTTGACTTTCATTTTCTCCAATCAATTTGTAAACAGCCTTGCTGTTATTGTGTATGGAGCAATAGTCAAATGAGCATCGAAAGTAATTTTTAATCGTATCGGGATCTTTGATTTGGTTCTGCTAAACTTTGCCCTACGATTGGTCCAGAAATCTCACCCCATCCTCTAAACCAATCAGATTTAAAACTAAAAACAATAGCGACTTGTTCATTCGTGTTTTCCCGCGCTTCAAGAATTTAGCCAAGGATAATTTGAACTTTTTTATCTAATCGGTCGCTGGGATAACTTTGGTTCTGGTTTTTTGACACTTAATTGAAAACTGCTCTTTTTTTCAAAGCATTTGTACCCAATCCCTTGCTCGTTTAGACCACAAGTATGAATAAATCGTGCTTTTTGTAATTGTCCTTTTCTTTGATTTCAGAAGCTTCTCTGATTGGTAACTATGACATCATTAGATGCTACGAAGTCGACATCACATTTCACTATCAAATTGATGGAGGCCTCACAAATAGCACCATAACAAACACCAAAGTGCAGTTTTCTTCTCTTTTTCAACTATTGCCCGGCCTTCTCTCGTCACAACCAGGTTGCAGTGGTGTGGTAGTCACCAGGAAAGATATACTCAGCTCTCCGTCGGGAGTGAAAAGTATTTTTTTTAGAATTCCAATGATATTCACAGCATCAACAAATGTGGCAGATAGTCAAGTTTCAACAAAGATTACAGCTTGTATAAGTACCCTGACGACAACATACAAGGGATCCATCGAGAGCAACACTCCGAGCATTTCCCAAAATGGCACCAGCCATAACAAGTACAATGTATCCACCATATCAGATAAGCGATCCTGCTGTGGTGAGAATATACCGCCACCCTGTTGTGCCGTGGGCTCAGTTAATGTGTCGAGCACTAAATGTGGTAAGTCAATAAAACGCATGGATTTTTCTTGCAATTGGACCAGGATCAGGGACAAGCAATTATTTATCACCTGTGGGGAGGGGAGGGGGCGGACGACTTTGAGTTGGAACATATCACTCACATGGGGGTGGGAGCATTAACTGCCAATGAGCAAAGAGGGGAGGATCATAAGAATGTTACAAAGCCTTAGGATGGATCGAGTGTATTTTATGTGACACGACAAACATCCTCCGACCACCCACCCTCCCCCCGGAAATAAATAATCACTAGTGCCCAGGCCGAATTCTTTCTCCTTTCTTCAGGTTGTTTGCCAGGCTTCCATTTTGTTCCTGGCAGTTTATGTCAGCGTTGTCCTTCAGACACCTATCAGGACGAACAAGGTCAAAGTTCATGTAAAAAATGCCCAGGAGGAAAACAAACATTTGGAAAAACAGGAATGACCAGCAATTCCAGCTGCTTAGGTGAGCCCGCAATATCAGGGAAATTTCGTTGATGAGTGAGTGATGTAATGGCACCATAGAAAATAAACTTCTTGTTGCCTCACTTTCGTAGGCCAAATGCCTTTATTCCAATTTTTGCTTCGATGAACTTTTTCGCGTCAAAATGGATAAGAAAACCAACTTCTTAGCGATTTTAAAAATGAAAAAAGAGTAATCTGATGATACAAGATTAACCCACGTAGAATTAAAAAAAAAACACAGTCTGTCTGCAAAGACAGATCGATTCCTTTACACATTACATTTCTATAGATCTAGAAGCTCGCCAGTTGTAGAGCCAATACCCTGAAAACCACCATGCTTTTGTTTTTGGCAGTCAATTTTTTCCGCCTTGGATGTTTTCGAGACCGTTCTAATCGAGCCATGCCAGAAAAGCTTGGTATCTGGACGTTTGATAGCAATGTAATTCAGAAGTGCGCGCAGGCTACAAAGGGGGCTGGATACTTAGTGTTTGGAGTACAGGATAGCGGAGAGTGCTGGTCAGGACCGTTGGCTCATGTGACCTACAAAAAGTATGGAACTTCGACCCGATGTGTTAACGGAATTGGTGGGGCCTGGGCACAAGACGTCTACAGAATTGCAGGTAATTAATAAGGTGGCTCGTACCAGTTTCCTCGCGCGGGGAACAGGTCACTCTTGCGTGACGCGCGCGAGAGAAGCGTGCGAAAGGAGCGCGAGATCAAAAGATGAAAATTCAAAACAAAGATGGCGGCGCGTGGAATTTTTTTCTACTTTTGTGAGAAGTTTACCTAAGACCTTGTATTTGATGTGTTGAGCGGCTACTGTGAATGCAGGAGATAGAAACTAAGATAAAGAAGACGATTTTTGGAGAAGTAAAGGGTTGCTTCACTTCACATTTAAAAGAAATATTCAACCGATATGAAATCTTGCGACGGCGAAAAAAGAAGAACTCAAGTGAAGGATAATCTACCTGAAGTGGAAGAAGACTTTGAAACTTAAAGGAAAATAATATGATGTAGCCAGAAGTCGTGTGTAGGATTTTTAAGATGCGCCCGGGAGGCTATCTTTGACAGCTGTTTAATGATTTCCTAAATTAGCAGTAAACGTCTGTAAACATCAGATCGTAGGCGCGCGCGCGAGCACACGCAATTGTCAGCGGTAGCTATAACCGATCATGAGCAAATGTCAATCTTATAGAATCCAGATTTTTAAATGCGCGAGAGCGCGCGCGGAAATTGCTAAACTCACGAAAGCTATTGCATGAAAACAAGTCCGGTGACAACTTCTTTTTATTGTTCCAATATGATAATAATGTCGAAAGGAATCATCAGAAAAAAAACTAGAAAATTTTACGGAAGGAACTTGCGATGTCTAAAAATTGCCTTTTTTCTAGATTTTCTGAAATTCCGCTCCGCAGAATTTTTTTAAAATCTTTGTGCATTTTCCTTTTCAAGTGCCAAAAGCAATCACGGAAAAAAATCAGGGGGTCACCGGGTTAGTTTTCGAATTATTTAAGCCACAAGCTAAAAAATGCGTCTGAATAAGCCTATGGAAGCGTTGCCATGGAAACTACTACAGGGGCGGATACAGGGGGGGTGGATAGGGTGGATATCCACCCCCCCATTTTTCAGTAAAAAAATTGGTCCAATGAAACACTAGTACTGTAGCACTAGTAACATTACAGTTGTACAACATCTGGACTGTATTTGGAAATTAAAAAACCCGGCGTAAACAAGTACAAGTAAAATTGTTTCCTATTTTTTTAGTCAGGGCATTTTCTCTACCACCCCTCAATAAATATGGTCTGCCATCCACCCCCCCTTTTGAAATCCTGGATCCGCCCCTGTACTAGTGACAAAATGACACCTTTTTTTGGATAACCAATGATTATATAATTCAACCCCGTAAAAGTGTTCAACTGGCCTTAGTCAGCGTGAGTCTTTCTGTTGTATTCTTTCAAAGTTACAAACCATCAAAAAGACGAAAACCGGTACGAGCAACCTTAAGCAATTCCAGCTGCTCAGGTGAGCTCTAAAAATCAGGAAATGAATAAGTATGTTGGAATAGAAAGGGCGCACATGAGTTCTGATATACCAGGGTGGATAAAGTTTCTCAACCTCTCTCTGCCCTGGATATACCCTTCCAATAACCGTTCCGTTTTTTTATTTCTCTAAATAAGAATCAAGTTCACTGTATTTTGTGTTTACCTTGCAGACCCTCAATTGATTGGCAACTACGACGTGAAGCGGTGCTTTGAGGTAGACGCCATATTCCATTACCAAATCCCAGGAGGCCTTACAACAAACACCATCAGAAATATCACAGAGGAGTTTTACAGTTCTTTTCTGATTTTTCACAATCTTTATCTTACTCATCAACAATGCAATGAGGTGAATGTCACAGTCGGAAATGTAACATCATCTCCCCCAGGAGTTAACCATGTTTACTTCAGAGTACCAGTTACTTATACAGCATCAAATAACATGGCTGATGATCAAGTGGCTTCGAATGTTACCACATGTATAAACGCTGCAAATTCCACCTTCAAGGTACATATCGATCAAAACGCTCCAAAGATTATTCAAAACAACGCCACATACCAAATTAATCAGCCATCTTCCATGGAGAAGAGGTCATGCTGTGGTGGGGATATACCGCCGCCCTGCTGTGCCGTTGGCTCAAACAGGGTGTCAAGTACTAAATGCGGTAAGACTGTTGGTTTTGTGTGTGTGTGTGTGTGTGTGTGTGTGTGTGTGTGTGTGTTTGCCTCTTTTTTAGGGTAATCGACATTTCATCGATGAAAAACAACTTTTGTGTTTTTCTCAAACGTTCCAGACTAATTGTATTACTTTTCCAGGTTGTTTGCCTGGATTTCACTCCGTCACCGGCCGTTCTTGTCTCCCTTGCCCTGCTGACACTTATCAGGATGAACAAGGACGAACATCTTGTAAAACTTGTCCAGTTAATACAGGAACATTAAGTAAAACAGGAATGACAAACCACGCCAACTGCACAGGTGTGACAACAACGAAACTGCGCTAAAGCACTTTCTCTCTTTAATGGTTTCCAATCTGATATCCAAATTGGGGATTCACATTTGACTCGTTTTTAGAGAGCATAAAATCATTTATACATAAATAATATTTCAGATTTATAGATTCCTCCTGCACATATTTTACTTATTAATCTTTTTTCCTTAAAGATGGTCAACAGATCATCAATAGTTATTACTGTTGCTTGTTAACCTCCCGTATCCTGCATTGCTTTGGTTTTGTTTTACTTCCTTTTGTGATCAGTCCAGAAAACTCGCGCCAGCGTCTCAACCAATCAAATGCAAAGCTAAAGCTTATCACGACTTGGTCACTCTCGTTTTCCCGCGCTTCAAGCAGGTTGCCTTTTTCTACTTTGAGTCCTCATTGGCTAATAATGATGTTAACTTTTGCTCTGATTGGTAGTTGTAAGTTCCTCGGTTTTTGTTTTCCGACACCCAATTGGAAACTGCTCAGATAAAATTTCTGTTAATGGAATGAATAAAGATTTTCGGGTCGCCTGTACTCACTGAATGTTATTTCTTTAGGTTGTGCTCCTGGATTTCGTTACGCTCCTGGTTTTAGCAGTTCCTGTCTCCGATGTCCGTCAGACACATATCAGGATGAGAAAGGCCAAGGGGAGTGTAAGAAGTGTCCAGGAGAGAAACGAACATTTAACAAGACAGGAGTG